>NW_007249792.1:390531-465555 GCF_000164805.1 Carlito syrichta | reverse complement strand
CCAGGCTCGCGGGCGCGCTCGGGGTGGGGCCTCGCGGCCGGCGGGGATGCAGCGGCGGGGCCGGGCGGGCGAGGCGAGCCGCGCGCCGCGTCGCTGTAACCGGACACCAGAGCGCACGGCCCCTGCGCCGGGCCGCTCTCCATTCACTCCGAGGTGCCTGAGTGAGCGACGCGGAGAAGGGCGCCGGGTGCCGCGGCCGGCAGCGGGGGGATTCCTTTACAAAGAAACTCGGAGGTCTCGGAGACTCTCCCCGGTGGGACGCGCTAGAAATTAAGGTCTTCTGGGAAGAGGACCAGAGACGCGCGCGGATCCAACCGGGAGGCAGACCTGTGACTCGCCCGTGCTGACTTCTTCCAGCCTCGGTAAGCGGAATTCCTCATTTTCAGCATGACACGTTGAGCCCCATCCAACTTTTGGCCTGTGTATTGACTTTTCATACCTCGGTGTGCTCACGCCTGGACGTTTTCTTAGGAGCGCACGCGGTTTGTCAGGCAAGCGTTTCCCTCGCGGAGTGCCCGGCTTGAGTTGTTTCTTTAGGCTGTGACACCTGCGGAGAGTTTAAAGTTGGGTAGTACAGTGCCTTCTAAGTCAGAATTGCTCGTGCGGACGCAAACGAATTCTTTTCTTACATTGTATTAGTTTGCAATCCGTAGAAGTGAAAACGCGAAGAGGGGCCTCTGTGTCTTAGTTAAAGGAAGAAGTTGTAAGATAGGACTTGGGGGCTGGGGGTGGTGGAGGGAGCGGATTTAAGACACCCACCTCTCGTCGCTAGGTAGGATGGAAATCACATTGCCTGGTAGACTCCTTCATTTCACCTGTTATCTCATCCCAGTATTATTCTTTGAAATTGATACCATGTATTCCTTTGAGAGAGGCATATATGATGTGATACTGGTAATAGAAATATTTTTTTTTAAGTGTAAATAGTATCAACCCGCTCAATAAGCATACAAAGCTTAGGCATATCAATAGCTTTTTTTTTTTTTTTTTTTTTTTTTTTGCTGTAACTATAAAGTCAACAAAACCAAGGGGCAAATTACTAAGGGAAGTCACCCATTAAATCAAGTTTCTTCTAAGTTAATTTAGGGATGACAGGGTGAAGAGGTTGTGGAAGCAGGAAGAAACTGTTTCTTTTGAAAATTACCAACACAAACATCTCTAGGGTTTCCTCCATCTGTGTGGTAAAAGAAGCATACAAATTCATTTCTAATTCTCATAGTATAGGAACTTTGTTTAAAATTGCATTTTCAGATTAATTGTTCTTTTTCTTCTGTATTAATGAGGCAGTCATTTTCAGTTGTTACTGACACTTTCAAATAAGTGAATAAAATTAGTGATGAAATTAGTGATATTGACCACATCATATGTTGAAGATCAGCACTGTTGTAACCTGTAAAAATAAATTTCTACATTAAAATGTCAGGTCATTTTATCGCATAATTACGGTAGACGCAAAATGATCCGATTTCTTTAATGGTCTTGAGTTTATTTTGCATATTGCAGCCACTAGAGCTCCTGTGGGTTTTTCCTAACACATTTCCTGATCTTCTTTGGGATTCAGGCATTAGTTAATAGCATGTATCAATTTTATAGCTACAGTTTCAAGCAGTAATACTTGTCTCTTTGATTTATCTTTTGGAATTTTGACAGCCCACTTTCTGGTAGATTTATTTAAAATATGCATTGGTGGATACTTGGCTTCCTGGATTGCTCACTACTAGTTCATTGGTTTGATTTTGGCACGAGTCCATGGTTACCTCATCCGCACCATTTAGCAGCTGCTTGGTCATCTGGATAAATTGGAAGATAACTGATTTCAGCGACTTTAGTGATCAAGGACTGAGCATACATAGATTTATGTATACAAACACCATTTCTAAGACATTTACTCTAAAAGAGCTAATGAGTATGGGAGTGGGTACATGTGAATGGTCATGTGGAATTTCTCTACTACTGTTATATTTATGGGGGGAAGAGTTTTCATCTGATAATAGTCTATTAACACAATTCTCAAGTCATTTTAATGTAATGGGACGTCTAGAGAGATGATCAGTTAAAATATTAGGTTTTCCTTTGGGAATCAATAAGTTTTTTGTCACTGCTTTATTCTGTTTTGATAGTAGCATGATTTTACTGAAAGATGAAAGTCTCTCTGGTTGCAAAGACTTCCAGACACAAATTAATCCAATTCAAATTTTTCACATCTGAGAAGCAAAGTCATAGCACCTCCTACTGTTTGCATTTCTGTAAAAGTTCAGATGTGTCTTTTGTGAATAGGGTGTTTTGTCTAGATTGCTGTGTTTTGCACTCTTAAAATGTGAAATGAGATATAACAAACTTATTATCTCTCTTTTAAAGGTATTTTCCCTTGGATATTAACTTGCAAATCTGAAGAAATGGCATTCCGGGCAGTTTGTGTGTTGGTTGGAGCATTTATTTGTTCAATCTGTGTAAAAGGATCTTCCCAGCCCCAAGCAAGAGTTTATTTAACATTTGATGGTAAGAGAGTTGATAAACACTCTGGGAAACACATTATTTGAAGTATTTTTTCTTCCTTATACAGATTCAAAAATTAATAAGCTAAAGAGAGTAAAATGTTACTGAATATTTATTTTTGAAAACATTACTAGACTTTCAGAGGTAATTTTGAATTATTGGTTAATAGACAAAAACACCTGTTGCATTTGAGGTAATATTCATGAAAGTGGTTGAAGTATATGCTGTCTTTTCAGAAAAGAATTCTTCTATGTTTGCATGTGTGTGCATAGGGAAAGAGATAGTCAAGAGCTCAAAGGCCTCACATCAGTGATCTTACTATTCACCTGTTATGTTGAGAAATATCCCCTTTGTTCACATCTTTAACGGCAGAAAGAGCTATAAGGTTTAACTACTTAAAAACTCCCAGTTAATGTTTGGCATTAACCTCAAAACTGGTTACTTCGTGTTGTTCTAATGGTGCTTATTCTATTTACACAAAGATTTTCTGAGTTTGTCATAGTTTTCTAATGAATTGAAAAGGGTAATTGGAAATATGTTTTTGGTTGTTGTATACAAATATTTTCCTTAGAAGCTTAGAGAAATGGGTGTGATTTCATATTTACACATATGCAAAAGGTGCAGGGTCTTCTGAGGGAATGGTGTGCATGAGCTTTAATGTATATAGTTCAAATGGCTTATAGATGGATTATTTTAGTTAGTTAAATAACTCATACTAATTGAACAGATGGAGTAAGAAATGGATGAGGAACACCAGTCTGTCAATCAAGGTCATAGATAGTTTTTTACTATATTACAGAGTTTATGCAACTCTGTCTGCCTAAACCTCAGTGTCATTGCAAATATTGTCATTTCCATTTGCAATATATTCTCAGTCTTTCCTCTGCAAGGCGTCTCTGAAACTCCCTGTTACCTCAAATCTCAAATAGTGGAATGACTGACACTTATAAGTCAAGTGGCTATCTTTTTTTATCTCTTTCTTTTTAAGTCACTAAGTGCTTTTTCCAAGGTCATAATAAGCACTGAAGGAACCATATTTGGAACTTAGAGTGTGTGAGCTTCTAATAGTTTCCTTAGCCTTCAAGCCAGACATTCCTCTTAAAACCCATAGCTATGCTGTTAAGTTGTGAAGAATGGGAAAAACAGATCCTTTGAAGTATCCTTTTTACTTCCCTTAATTACTGAAACATCTTGTAGTCTGCTCACAATTTTTCTCCCAAGTTGAGAACTATGAGATATCTTCTTTTTTGAGTTGAAGTCTCACTCTGTTGCCCAGGTTGGAATGCAGTGGCACACTTGTGGCTCACCACAGCCTCAACTGATCCTGGCCTCAAGTGATCCTCCCACCTTAGCCTCCTGAGTAGCTGAGACTACAGGTGTGTACCTCCATGCCTGACTTCTTTTTTTAATTTTTGTAGAGATGAAATTTCGCTGTTTCCCAGGCTGGTCTTGAACTCCTGGACTCAAACAATCCTCCCACCTCAGCCTCCCAAAGTGCTGGGATTATAGGTGTGACCCACCATGCCTGTCCAAGAGCTATGAAGTAGCAAATGAAAAATGAAAAAGTATTCAGAAGAAGTACAGTTTCCCTTCTTTTTTATATACTTCTCTAGCATATAGAGAGATGGCATGGCTTAATGAATTGATATCTAAACCCATTCTTCCTTCTATTACATCAAAACAAATTCAAACTTTTTATGTAAATATAAACAAAAAGTATGTGAACAGAGATAATTAATTAAGTCTGTATTTGAAAAGACATTGTCAATTTATGTTTCACAGAAGGAAATTACATAATACAATCTCTCAGAACCAAACTTCAATACTATGTAGGGCAGTGACTGCTGTACTCTACAGTGACTAGAAGTTATCATGAGATTTTAAAATACCACATGCCTGATATTATAATTGCTTTCAAAATAGATTCTGGCACACTAAGACTTGCCTTAATTTATAACTGATGTAGAATATGACATGGCAAAAGAAACTTTGGGCTGAAAGTTCTATACCTGATATTTTGTCCTTCTCAAGATCATTACTAGTACTCTCGGGAGAGATACCACTTATTTTGAATGCTCTTTTAGAGAGATATATCCATAGAGAAAAAAAATCTAGCAAAATCCCACAATTTCTAAATTGCTTGTTTAAAAAACCCCTAAAATGAACTATATATTAGAAAAGATATCATAGAAAAAGTTTCTTGGACAAAAACAGTTGTAAAAATGTACAGATTTTAACCATTAATTCAACATAATTTTCTTAAGGAATTTCACAGTGTATCTGCTTAAGATGTCTGTTCCAAATTTCATGTAATTTAAAGTTTCTCATTATTCAAATGATGGCTTATCTGAGCATCACATGGAGTAGGTTATTAAGTTTCCTCTAAAATAGTTTACTATTGACACCAAAGTATAGAGCTTTGTACAGGGTTAATATTTATAAATATGTATATTTATTTAAATACGTATGGATATATGCTTTCATTTAGTTCATATTTCAAAATTTATATCAGTGTTTCTCAATTAAAATCAAGGATTGGAAGAATATTTATTTATTTATTTTTGATTCTGAGTCTCACTCTGTCGCCCAGGCTGAAGTGCAGTGGCATGCTCCCGACCACCACAGCCTCAACCTGCTGAGCTTAGGCAATCCTTCCACCTCATCCTTCCAAGTAGCTGGAACTACAGGTGCGTGCCTCCACGCCCAGCTAATTTTTTGATTTATTGGAGACAAGGTTTCACCAAGTTGCCCAGACTGGTCTCAAATCCCTGGGCTCAGGCAATCCTCTTGACTTGCCCTGCCGAATTGCTGGGATTACAGGCTTGAGCTACCACAACTGGCCTTCTTTCTTTATTTTATTTCTTTATTTTATCTTTATTTTCTCTTGTAATCACTTTGCCTACTGGCTCTTTCGTATTAGAATCATCTCCCTCAGTATAGCTTGTTCCTTTGTCTCTTTCTGGGTGGAACTTTAGAAGAAACCACTCAGTCTCCTGTCACTTTAGTTCCAAGTAAGCATTACAGTCAATTTAAAGCTGTATGAAACAAGAGGTCTCTTCTCCTATCCACATTCCATCCTTCTTTTGGTGAAATGATGGAGTGATAACATTTGGAAAACAGTGATTTACAGATTTGTCTTTCCTATTGATCTACTGCAAGGTCAACCAGATGGTCATCAGTCCTAGGGGAGAATGTACTTCAGATGTTATTAATTAGTTACATTCGTGCTGCCTAAATTTTCCATGTTAAGATAACTGTGACTTCCAGTAGGTATTATATTTTATAATTCTTATAACTCTCATTTTGTGCCATATAACTTCACAAATAAATATAAAGTTCATGCAAATTCTTTTTGTTCAAGTTATTCCTTAGCAAATATTGGCCAATCTTCCAGCCTAAGGTTGAATTTTACATTTATATTTGCATATGCATAACAGTGGTTCAAAAGCACAAAAGCAACTGAGTATGAGTTTTGAATTGGGAAATAAGTATATTGTGAGTAGGCACTAGACATGCATAGGATTATCAGCTCTTCTATTTATTTACTTTGTGATTCTTTTTTCCTTTTCTTTGCTGAATTTTCAGTAACAAAACCGCCAAAGTCTCCACATCATTTATAGTATTTAAGCAAAAGACAGTGGAATTTTACAAAACATCTTTTATCTTTTAAATCTGCTGCATTTGACGATAAACTTAGTTAATTAAAAAACAAATAAAAGAACTCCTGTGAACTGGTGAGCTAAACCCCAAAGCTGATGAATTGTTATTGAACAACAAAGTTAAAACAATAAATTGTCTCGTTATGAACTCTGGTAGCATTAACATTACAAGGCACATTTGTTGAAATCATTTGTCTTGTGGTTGCCCAAGAGATAAACATATAGCCCAATTGTTCTTGATTTCTGCATTAATCTTGGAAAATGCTCACTCTGGTTGTATTGAATCTTCTAAAATATCTAGTTCTCAGGTTTCTGTTGCTGTAGTTCTTTAGGTGTCCTTATGGTGGTTTCAGTTAAATACCATTGAAATATCTTGAAGGACATATGCATGTTTTAACTCAAACTCAACAAAGGGTGCTGTGTGAATAAGAAGATCTCCCCCTTGTGAGAGTTTTATTGAACTCAGTAAGGGATTAATGTCTTCAAGTGTGAGCTGGATGTTATTAAAACATCAAGTCTAGAGGAATACTAAATATGTGATATAAAGCATCAAGTTAAAAACTGGTATAAAATACAATTGCAGTAGACGATGAAAAGAATTGCCAAGAAATGTAGCCCTATATGTCAATTTTCCCCTTTGACATGCATTGATAAAGCACTCTCTAGACTAAAATAAAACAAAATCTCTTCAGTAGGCTTGAGTTGGAGGAGAGACATTTTATTTCAAGTATTGTGAAGAATGTCTCTTGAAAACTATTAGGACAGAAATGTTTTACATTGATTTGCTGTGTGGATCTCAGTTTTTAGAAAAATGTGGCAGCCTATATTTTCCTGTTATTACAAAAAAGTAATTATTTGCATAGGTGAGTTTTCTCAGAGCCTAATAAGCTTGATTCTGTTGCCAAAAAAACTGGTGTTATGGTATTTCAAAGGTACAAGTTTCCTGCAATTGAGAACAAAGGAATGCTTTTGTGTTCAGAAATTAGAAGGGTGAGCTTAAGTATTATGTTTATTTAGTCATCCTACTGAAGCAGTTCCATGAAAAAAATGTTATATTTCATAAATTTACCACATATATATCTAAACATATGTTTAATTAAATTGAACTGTTTATGGTTCAGTGGTGCATGTGATGCTAGATAGTACAAGTGATGCTGGATAGCTTATTTTAAATTTGCTCACATGTTGATCATATATATTGATATACTGCTCACATATATTAATAAAACTATGTTAATAGCATTGATTTGCAATTTTGATTTAGAAAAATATATCTAGGACCAGAGTTATGCATTTTACCATTCTTTCCTTATGTGTGCTACTGTTTTGTCTTGTTTCTAAGATATTTTTAGTAATTTTTTATATTCATAATAATAATCACTAAGATTAATATTGCCTTTGTCACAGGCAGTATTCTAAGTACTTCATGTTATCTCATCTTATTCTTTAATGGTACTGTAAATTAAGTGATATTTTCATCCTCATAAAATGGAGGTGCAGAGAAATTAACTTATCGGCGGTCACAAGCATGGAAAGAGGCAAGATCAAAAGACAAGCAGTCAGACTCCAGACCCAGAGCCATTTCTGCAGATGTCACTAGAATTAGTTTTAAGATCCACAAAAATCACAATTAAAGAAAAAAAAGTTTTCTCAGAAGGCATCCTGTAAACTTATTTTATCATGTTAAAGAGATCATGGTAGAGTTCCATTTTCAGAACATCAAGCCTTCCTGAAAGCAAAATTCATTCTCCACACCATCCCATGTTGCCCCTTCAATTTATGATTCGTCAAGGTGAGGAGGGGAATTATCCTTCTAGAATATGTTTATTTTGTTGCTGTAGGTGAGATCTCCTTATGTGGCTTTGGGAGGAAGTCTGAACTCAGATGAAGAATTACTAGAGAAAAAATTAATTATTGTTAACTTTCCTCATTTCACCATGCATGCATGCATATTGGGTTGATTGCCATAAGGTCTATATATTCTACACTTTCTCCTAAAGAAAACAAAAAGTGATTCAAGATTTTTAAAAATGTATTTCATTGCAGCATTAAAAATATACACCACTGAGACACTCAATTTTTCCATTTCATAAGCATCTTTTCTATAACAAGGTATATACCATTTTGGTTGTAGTTCCATTACTGTTTTAAAAAAAGAAAAGAAAAAATAGCATTGAGAAATAGAGCTGTAAGCTTTGGGCAAATTCCAGCATACCTTTGCCTTCTGCATTTCCATTTATGTATTACCGAGGACCTCTGTTGTCAAAGAAAACACATTTAAAAGCAAGGGACATATTCTAGCTCAGAATATGAGTTAGCAAGGAGGACATATAAAAGGCAGAGCTAAATGCTGAGCCATGTGCTATTTTCGGGTAGCACAAGCCATGAAGCAATGTGCTGAGCTGAGAAGATGGAAGTACGTTCTATATTTCCAAGAAGCATGCTTTTCAGAAACAATTATTTCAGCATTCCCTCTTTATCCAGTTGGACTAAGCTGCCTTCGAGCACGCAATAGTAATACGTCATTTCTGCAGAGTGCTTTTTACTTTTCAAAGAATTTCCGTATTATCTCATCTGTTACAGAATGCCTATGAAGTCAGTGAGCAGGGAGGCCAGGAGAGCCTAAATATCTTGGTTAATGTTCTACAGTCATGGCAGTGACACGACTAGAAGACAAAATGGTATAAGAAAAGGAAAATTAATTATGAGCAGTATTTGTAACAGAATCAGAGACACTCTGCAAATACATATTACAAAATCTGCAGAAATGCCTGGCCATTAATATGAATATTAACAAACTTGCTTCGTGCTATTTCTTCCCCAAAGTATGCACAACATTGTAGCTTTAGCATACCTTTCATTTATAATTAATGACTAATTTTAGCAATAATTTGAGGAGAACCATATATCAGAATTTATGCTTAATGTCAAACCTCTAAATTCCCTTTGCAAAAATTGAGGCAATATATAAATATGAACATTTTATAGTTTCATTTATCCTAATTCATATAAATTAATATACTTATCTTGCCTTTTTTTTTAAGACTAAAAAATATAGTTTATTTACAAGTCAGTTAGAGGGAGAAAGAGAAGGGAGAGAGAACATTCACCTCCCCAAGGTGGAGGAGGGACCCAAAGCCAGAAAGCAAGGCAACAGCCATAGCTCAAAGAGCACATGGCCACACCAGAGTCTAGCAAGGCAATGGCCTTGTCTTGCCTTTTATAAGTTACTGCTCTTGTACTAAAGAGTTCATTGATGTGCTCTGTACATCAGGATTCCATATTCTCTTTAGTCAGTTCCTAGAATATTCTATTCTGCTCAGTTATGTATTGCCTTAGAAGGAAAAAGAAAGAAACCATTAAAATCAGCTACATTTGTGTTTAAAGTGATGGCAGTGACAGTGCTAAATATTCTTGTCTTATTTGACTTAAATACCTACTAGCATTTAAGACTCTTGATAATAAAAGTATGGACTGGGCTCAGTAACTCAGCCTGTAATCCCAGTACTTTGGGAGGCCAAGGTGAGAGGATTGCTTGAGCCCATGGATTCAAGACCAGCCTGGGCAACTTGGTGAGACTTCGTCTCTACAATATACAATAAATAAAAAATTAGCTGGGCATGGTATTGTGCATCTGTAATTCTGGCTACTTGGAAGGCTGAGGCAGAAGGATTGCCAGAGTCCAGCAGGTCGATGCTGTGATAGCTGTGAGTGTGCCACTGCCCTTTGGCCTGGGCAACAGAGTGAAAGTCCAACTCAAAAAAAAAAAAAAAAATCAATTAATTAATTAAATAAATAAAAATAAAAGTATGAAATATTCTGTTTAATTAATTTCTAAATAATTGCCATACTAAAACTATTTTCTTACAAAAATGACCAGGTACTAGACTTTGAATACAAGATTAGTCTTACATTCAATCTTCTAGCTAATGTAATAGCTAATGTCAAGTCTCTAGTCTATATGGAATTGATAGGCCAAGGGAATTAAAGCAATGTAATTTTACAGACAATGATTTCCGTTCCTCTAAGGAGAGGGTCAGACTGCTGATCTAGCAAAAAGGAAACGTTGAATCTATGTTGAATTAACAGCACTAAAGAAGCAGCTGCTAAATACTTTCATGACACTGCATTTCCTTAGTATGGATTTTTACTTTTTAATGATATAATGAATTATGAAGAGGAGATATATATTTAGTAAAAATAAATGCTATGCACACATACACATAGTCTATGAATAAAAATCCATTATATTTTAATAGCATTTTAGTCTTTCTTAAGTGTGTATTCTCTTATAAATGCAGATAACAAAAACTTTAAGTCAGAAAACATACTGTTGTATTCCTGGTATCATTTTCAATGCATTATGTATGTTTTCTTAGCTTACATTTAAGAATAGCCACAGATTTGTAATTACACAATAATTGGATTATTAATTTGGCAAACACTTCAGTACTTGAAAACATTATCGTCATAGTTTTGTAGCAACAGCTTAGTGCGAGTGGACTGAGGACCAGTACAAAAACCCTGATGATGTGTATTTAAGCCCTGTCTCCCTCTCATTTTGCAGATGGCTAGTGATATGGAGCACAAAATGACTTGTTGAATAAAACCTTCAAAAAGGAGGTAATTCATCTTTAGCACAGATAACAGGAACATAAAGGGCATGGAGTGCATAATGTATAAAGACACCAATAAGAGAAATACCTAAATATATTCTCTATGCCTGCTTCTTTTTCAGCTAGTTAAATCATGCAACCCAAGTTGCTAGTGTTACTCTAGTTAGCGTCAATTGCCAACGAGTGAGCAGAGTCCCAATTATAGCATATGAAATATAATCTTTAATTATGTGCTTGTTTTCCAAAATTATCATTTCACAGAAATTAAATTAGAAAAGACCTTTTCTCAATTGCAAATACACATAACTTTGTACAAACTGTGTGAAGTACACCAACCTGACAGTTCATTCATTATGGAAATGTGATAATGAATACAACGGATCTGAAGATTTTAAGGTAGCAGTAGCAAAATTAGCCACTGAGGGTAAGCGGAGTTGAGCACCCTAGTATTCTTGACCTTGCTTAGAATTGGATGAGGTAAAAATAGTATATGTGGCCACAGTTTATTATAAATGCTAGAGACTATTATATGTAAAAACACAATTCCAATTTGATTCTTTACATAGGAGCCTCTTGTTTAGTGGAATGAGTAAATAGTAGCAAAGTGGTTATACAATTGGCTTGTATGAATATTATATGACATTGAATTTCGCCACATAAAGTCTATATGTATACAAACCATTCAGTAACCCTAATTGAAAAACTTGTAATAAAGAGACTTAAGATGATGACTAGGCATGTAGAAGTTGTGATACACTGTGGTGAATATTTGAGAACTCTTTTGATAACTTTTATAACCTCTTAGACAAACAGTAGTTGTCATAACTCAAGTAAAAGCAAAACCTCGTGACTTAAAGTATCCCTTGATTTGAAAGGAATTATTAAATAAATTAATTTGTGCCAGCTACCAATGAGAGCCCTCAGCATTCTCTAAACAATCTAGTTCTATATTCACACCTAAATGTCATTATATGGTAATGATGCAGTCAGTGGAAAAAGATTGGGATCTCATTGCCCTTATATAGGAATCTGGCATTAAATAGAACCATCCTTCATAGAAGCAATCTTTTTGGCATCAAAAGCTTCCAACTTTGTTGGTCCATTCAGCCAGATTTGCGCTCCATAAATTCAGGCTTATGGGCTTTTCCCCCCCTTTTTTTCCCTGAACAGTAATACTCAGAACATTCCAGGAGATCAGAACATTAAGCAGGAACAAAACAATGAGGGTATTATCATCACCAAAAGAGCATTTTGAATTTTATTAGAAGAAACCAATTAAGATGTTATTTTCAAGCAGAGGGCTTGGCATGTCTTCAGAAAGTTACTTTCCGGAGTCGGGCAGGGGTTTAGCTGGCACAGAGAGCGGATCTTTAGCTTAGAGTTTTGACAGCTTTAATGCACATGCAACTGGGATTGTTGTTTTTTTTCTTTAAGCTGATTCTTTTAAAAGCCATGCTTCCTGCCACTGTTCAACGTAATTGCATCAATTCCATTTTCCATTAGTAGTCAAAACCTGCTGATATGATTGGACTTTTAAAACCTTTGTGTAAAAATCTAATTATGCAAATGTTCTTCAGAGGGACCTGATAATACATATGATCTATGCAGCTATATTTTTTTATTGAGATATCTAAAGTAGGATAAGCAAAGAGTTCTTTATGCTGTTATTATGTGCTTTGGTTATTCATTGACAACAGTGGTGTAAGCAACTTTCTATTATAGAAGAAAAAGAATATTATGCAAGCTTTATTTTGTTTTAAAAAGCAGCACATATCACTTTGCAAAAGGATAGCAAAAGTAATCTGATTTTAGGTGAAAGAAAATGATTGCCTCCTTTCTCATTATATCCGTAATATCCATGTCTCTAATGTGTTTGTTTTTGACAGCCTGTTTTGATAGAATATGTTAAAATGATTTACACTGTTTTACTTCTGCTCACATTTACCTTCTACTTTTCTGATATGTATTTGACACTTTGGTATACATGTAATTACTTATAGATATTTCAGATATTACATTCAAAATTTAAAACATAAAATTTACCATGATTGCCTTGTATTTGTCTTTTTCCTCTGCCCCCTTCCTTTTCTTTTTTTTTTTTATTAACATGAGAAAAAGATTATCAAGATTAGCCTGGAATTGTTCATGAAATGCTAAAAGTCTCGGCCCAGGTGCTGATGGAATGTATAGTGGGAATGTTGTTAATGGTGGCCTTAAGGTGTGTCAATTATTTGTGCTTTGAAAATGAAATTCTGTGCCATGAGTACATACATAAAATTACTTCTGCAATATCTATCTTTGATTTCCAAATTTTACAGTAAATATTTGATATTAAGGCAGATTTTTTAAACCTTTTCTAATATTGCTTCTGGGTAAAAAGATATTAGATTTTTAATAGTTAAAGTTAAATTTGCTGAGGTCCATTAATAGCATAGACAGTTTTCAAGATCTGTATCTGTAGGAAGTTCAAACAGTACAAATTTTGTTCACCTTACAGTGTAAACTGGAAAATCTGGTTAGAATTGATTGTTGGCAAATTGTGGATCGATATGAGAAAAAGCTTTTAGGCCCTTTTATAAAGAATGTTATGTCCATCTGTCTCTTATTCTTTACTCTCTACTTATCCACTCTTCTTACAGAGAGGTTCTATTGTTAAATTTTAAAAAGACCCAAAGAATTGCATTAAATCTACGAATATTTTAGAGAGCCTACCTTGTGCAATACTGTGTGCTAGATGTCTAGACACAAAGAGAAGTAAGGCCTGAATCCTGTCCTGTGGGCCACCTGTTCTAGTAAGCAGGATAAACCAATGATGTGATGTGAATTACTTACTCCAGGCAAACCCTGATTTGTGTCATATGAAAGGCACAGACACCTCACAGAAAAGGACTTTTTTGGTATAAAAATTATCTTAAACTAGTTTAGAATATGAGCTTTAAACCTGTTGTAGGCATTAATCATTTTGCTAGCAGGAATTACAGTTTTATTATGGTTATAAACTGAATGGAGAGAGAGAATTAAGTTAGAATGCCAAGGACCAACTTATTGCATTTAACCAAGTCCCCGGGGCAAAGCACTTTTGCTGAGTTTTTTGTTTATGTTTTTAAATTTTTTTTTTTTTTTTACTTCCAAATACCCAACAGTGTCTGTAACTACTCAGAGTCATGACTGCCTGACT
The DNA here is from genome assembly GCF_000164805.1 of Carlito syrichta. Classification (NCBI taxonomy): domain Eukaryota; kingdom Metazoa; phylum Chordata; class Mammalia; order Primates; family Tarsiidae; genus Carlito; species Carlito syrichta. The sequence continues at coordinate 451,606 of NW_007249792.1, read as the reverse complement.
GATCAGTTGACAAACAGGTTGATGTTTTATTGCTAGATAAACTCCAAATACCCAGAGCATTTAAAATCCTAAACTGTCTGTCTGCAGTGGTAGTAGGGGTGGGGGCCTCTCCTCTCCCTCCCCCTCCCCTCTCTCTCCCTCTCTTCTTTCTCTCTCTCCCTCTCCTCTCCCACTCTTATATATATATATTTTGGTGTGATATTGTGATGTTATGATTACTTTTTTGATTTTAAATGAATCAACAATGTTAGCCCTGAATATATGGGTAGTGGAAAAATTGGTTTGGACCGTGAACATTAATAGTTGTTTATGTGTTATGTATAATTGTTTATAACCAATTTACTATTTGTACTTTTTAGGAAAATAATTTTTCTGTAGTTATGTGAGAGAATAACTGTTTTAATATGTACAGAGTTTGATGCTTTTGTTAGCATGTAAAATATAGCTACATAGTTACAATTTAAAAATTGTAGGAAAAAACTGTGTAAAGAGTTATGAGATAGAAATAAATTAAGCAGTCTTATGAACAGGTGAATAACAAACAACAAAAATTTAGTACTTAAAGCCTTTGAATTGTCAGTGTTAACTATAAAGTATATCATCTATACTTGTTCTAATTAAAACAACATGAATTAAAACTTTACGTGGCTTTTTTAAAAAGACCTTATAAAGGTCTTTGTTTCGATGCACTAATATAATATATTTTACTGTATTATAAAAAATTAAGAAAACCTTTTTGTGGAAGGTATAATTCTAACACCTTATAAGGTACAATATACTATCAGAAAAACATATTTTGCTCACTAGATGCAGTTTAGTTGGGAGAAGAAAATCAGACAACTATTTTATAAATGAAACAGCAGATGATATTCTAGAACACTGAATATTTTTAGGATCATAATAACAGAGAATGAAGATACCATTGTTTCCAAACTTCTACCTATAGCTTTATTAACTGATCTTAAATGGAAAGAGATATACCTTGCCATTTAAAGAAATGATTACATTTAGAGGGCTCATTTTATTCAGCATTTGATGGAAGTCTTGCAAAGTACACAAAGTGAAGTAACTGACAAGAAATGCTGAAACTATATCCAGAGTAAAATATCAATATCTGTCTTTGGAGGCTATCAGACTACAAGTTCCTGTGCATCAAAATGTAAATTGTGTAACTGTTTCCCTGGATGGGACAAAGAAAAATTGGTTTTGTCAAATAGAAATTACTTGCACCCTATACTAAAGTAGCTGTATTAGTAAATTGTAGGATTATGTAGTCAAGGATAGTTTTCATTTTTCACAGAATATTTCACTTATCTATTTGTTTTGGAGTGTTGTTGATAAAACACAAATTATCGTGGATTTTACCTTGACAACTGGAAAAGTTGCTTGACCTTGTTATAATTTTCATGTTTCTAATTTACTTCTGGAGTTCATCCACCAAAATTAGGTGCAGTAACTCCTTGTACCACCCTCTACAGCACAGTAAAAACTATGACTCATTTCCCCCACCCAATTATGCCAGAACTGTTTAGTGCAATGTACAAAATGAGGTGTTACAGTGTAATATTTCCCAATTTATTTTTAAGCCACTCAGGCAATATATCCAGCATCTTCTATTTAGGGCACAAATCGCTAGAACACAAATTGCACATTTTCCATACTTCATTCTTTTCTCTTTGTTATTTTTCCAGTAAAGAGAAAAAAAGGTGTTGGAGTATTTATAATGTTGTACAATAAACTAATCATAAAAGGATTATATTTTATATATTCACTTGTTATATAGAGTGAGTTTGTTCATTGTGCTTGATAGTAGTGAATGGGCCCTTCCAATCATTATCTTTGCCTTGTTTAAACCAAAAATGGAGTGACTCTGTTTTACAAAACCTCTGTTAACTAAAGCAAATGTAAAGAGCCTAGGTCAGACTAGGAACAGATTGCCTGAGTTTGAAATCTTGCTTCACTACTTGTGAGCCATGCAACTCTTAACTATTGCCTAATTTCCATAAACTTTATTTACTTAACATTAGTTGCTACCTGATAATATCATCATGAATATTAGTTAGATAATGTATGGAAAACATTTAGTAAAATGTGACACAGTAAAAAATGTACTAAATGTTAGGCATTATGACTTTGTATAAAGTGAGAAAATTAAACGATGACTAGGATGTACTCCCTTAAGAACTATATTGCCTAGATATACTAAAAGATATTGATCAAGAAGTGGAAAATTTGTTGGTCACTGGCTTAGAAAAGGGTGTTCTTGGCTTACATAATATTTAAAAATGAATACGCTGCTAACATTTAAGTATCAGAAAATTCAGTTGACAATCTCTATTTCTTATTTTTCTTGAAAAGTCAGAGGATCTAGCAAGACTGAGAAGTAAAGCTGTTTCTTTCTTGCCTAGTTTTATTTATTTGTGTTACTTGCCTGACCCCACCAGCATAGTTTTCTACTCAGAGTCTAGAGGGAGCGCAATGACAGATAAACAATTAACTTATATGCAAAAATTCTTTAATGCTGTTTCCATGGTGGTATTGGGGAAGAGAAGGAAAAAAATATATATAACTATTTCTTTCAAGGAAAATATAGTTACAAAGAAAAAGCAAGTTAAAATCATAAAACAAGGTATATATCATGTATTTCTAAAAATATACATGTGCTTATGATGTCAAAATTAAACAAAATAATAGTTACTTTTGCCAGTGTTTATAAAATTATTTGTGATGAAAAATAAGTTGAAAAAATAAAATACATATTTAGTGAAGAGTCTCAACAATAGCATTTCTTTTTAATATATTTCTACTTATAGGTACATGTGTTGAGGTTTGCACAAAGCCAGAAATCACTTATCAATGCATTTAGATTATGTTGACAGACTTTGGGGTAGAATTCATCAAGCCATTATTCTTATCAGCACTTCTAGTTTTTTGTTTTTTTTTTCCATCTCAGAAAAATTGTGGGCAGGCTATGGCTACTGATGCAATAATGTGGGCTTATAATTTTGCATCTAGAAAGTTAATAATATGTTTTATTGAGTCATTTCTGTGCAAATCTATTCTAGCTTTACACAGATATATTTAAGGAAAGAGAAACCCTATGTACATTTCATTGTGCTCAATACAATGTGATTATGGAAGCCCAATTCCCATGTCCCATGAGCAGCAGGACTGGTGTGATTTGATTCTTCCTGTATTTTGTTAAACATTAACAGATGAAACACTGTTTGGTACATGTATATTCTGAGATATGCAATAATTCTTCATCTATATAATAATTGTTGTGACACACTTTCATTTTGTTTCCATTATTCTCATATGTGGAATTCACTGATACTCATCTTTGATAAGAATTATTCCAAATTTAGCACTTTGGTTTATTTATATTTTTCAATTATTTAAATAGGATATTATTAAGAAAAAATATGAAAATCATCAACATAAATAGTATCTCAGTTCTCCCTTTTATGACAATTGGCACAACTTTTGGCAAGTCATGTTAAACTGTAACTACAAAGAAAAAAACTATATTTTTCAAGTTTATAAATAGTTTAGATGATTTTATTATATGCTCATTCCAACATATTTAGGATTCATTGTTCTATGCTATCTGACTATACTATAAATTAATAAAGTTACTGTGCTAATAAATAATTTAAAGTTTATGACTAAACAAAGCAGAACAGTAGCTTTAATCTTTTAAACTATAAAGGAACCCTTCTTCATAACTTGAATTTCTATTTCATTCTTTGTTTACACCAGTATCAAATCTAGCAATCAGTTAAATTTTCAAACTGAGTTTTTAGCATTTTTTCCTCAGCTAGTTATCTTCCTTCTCAATTTTCCTGATTCTCTTTTCTTCTATTCCCTCTTCTTTGTATCCGAGCACTCTTTTTTTTTCTTTTTTCTTTTTTGAGTTGGAGTCTCTGTCGCCCAGACTGGAGTGCAGTGGCCGCTCCCGGCCACCGCAGCCTCGACCTGCTGGGCTCCGGCGATCCTTCCGCCTCAGCCTTCCGGTAGCCGGAATTACAGGCATGGGCTACCGCGCCCGGCTGATTTTTTTTTTTTTTTTTTTATTGTAGAGATGAGGTCTCGCTGCCCAGGAGGGTCTCGAACCTGCGGGCTCAGGCAATCCACTCACCTCAGCCTCCCAAAGGCGCGGGATTACGGGCTGAACCACCGAGCCTGGCTTTTGAGCGCTCTTTCTTATGTTCCCTCCCATGCACATCTCCTCTCATTTTTATTTTTTCTTCACTCATGTTCATGAAGGGAGGTCAGAATTGGCCCAGGCCTATAGGCGTGTTTGAAGTTCTGTTGATCAAAGTTACTTAAGCAGTTCTTTACTATTACATCTCTCCTATAGTTTCCAACCTCAACAAGAGACATCCCTTCCCTCTGGAATCCGCTTACAATACAAGGGATAAAGGAAAAGAATGTTGATGTTTTGATGGCTTTTTTCTTCTTTGATGGAAATCCCCAAATTTAATATTTCCATACACTGCCTCATAATCCAGAAAACTAAAATGAATAATTTTGTCAAGTTCTAGTGCATTTTAGATCATTTTTCTTCTCATAATTTTTAAAAGGGAGATTAGAGGGAAACTAATTGAGTAGAATTACTTATGTTCCGAAAGTGCGGACCAGTGAGGTCAGGCCATTCAAGCTGCAAGCTGCTGGCCAGTACCACAGCCCCATATCCTAGGGGGCCTGTCCGCCTCCCACAACCTTGCCCCACAAGCCCTGCTACCCTGCCATACATGTTCCCATCAGGTTTCACTTCTTGGGAGGTTGGAACACAAGACTGTAGCATCAGGAGAGGGTGAAAAGTTGAGATATACAGACAGAAAGCAGATTCTCAAAGGAAACCTTGATTCAAGAAGCAGAATATGGAAAAGTTGCCACAGAAGGAAGCAAAGCTAAGATGTAGACTGGCTGGTTCACAGCATGGCAAGGACCAGAGTAGGGCCCCTCAGACAAATCTATGACAGCCACTTCTGAAGGAACAACTAGGCTGGATGGTGAATTACAAGATATCCTATTCAACCGTTAGCGCTACTGGTTTATTCCAGCTGAGGTTCCAGTTACCTATTAAGGCTGGTTTAGGAGGCTGCTGAAACAACTTTTCTGTTTTCTTTTCTACTATATCATGTATGTATATATGCATATGTATAATACATATATGTATATGTATTATAGTTTATTATATATTTAGTATATATTTAGTGTACATCCTTTTACCAAAAGAGACCTGTCATATACCTATTCTTGATATTAGACTTATGACTGAGACCTAGCTAAATAACAGCATACAGGAATAGTGAAATGAGGATGGATTCCTCTATTTGAAGTAGGGCAGACAACAGTAGTTATTACTATTTCTTTGATTTGAAATAAATGATTATATAAATATCACTATTATAAATTAATAAATTAACTCCATGTTTATTGTAGGACAATTTAAAAGATATTCTATTTTGGGGAAATTGAATATTAAGGCAATTTAAAAATTATATGAGTTATAATATACTGATTATGCTAAGAGTAGTGTGGGGTATCACTAAGAACAGTTGATATGAAAAATAAATCCTATATTCACATGACTGCTGTTTCTGTACTTTCTCTTTATTTCACAATATTTGAGAAAGTATTATGAAAAGCATTAATTAAAGAGCACCTACCAATTTTATTCATATGCCTAAAGATCAGTCAGATATTCAGGGTGGGTTGTGGAAGAAAACTTTTCAAATGGGAGCAATTAACTTAATTAATTGCTGTAGAATAACTTTTGCTTTAGAATTTCAAATGGGAGCAATTAACTTGATTAATTGCTATAGAATACCTTTTGTCCTAAATTGAATCATCACCTTGTTTTTTTCCAGATTATAGAGATATATTAGAGAATGGTGTAACTGTTTGGATGTTTAACAAGAGGTTTTTAAAGGCATTCTTTCTTTATAAAACCCATCATTGTTTTTACCTAGATAATTAATAGATTACATATATTATTGAGACCCTTTTAATGTTTAGACTTAATAATCTCTGCAATTTTCTAATCTTTCTTTGCTAATGTATAGTTTGCTGTGTATACAAGGACTTGAATTTGTTTTATATATCAGGGATTAGAATTTCTGCAGATTTTTAACACCTTTATGAAAGTACTTACTTTGTTTAGCCTGGAGTCAAGAAATAAATGTTACAAATTAAAAGATTGCTATGTCTGAACACTGGATGCAGTGAACATTGCCCTGCATTGTCAGTTTACATAGGGGAAACTAATGAGGCTATAAAGAAAAACTATCTGTTTTATTAGAATTTTTTTACCAGTGAAACAGCTGGAAAAACAGAGGTAGTCGGCTGGCTTCCATTTTCCATTGCTTTTTGCCCTTTAAATTCAGATTTCCTTTTATTCATGACCACACGCTTAGCACACACAGACTGTTTGATTTGTTACTTTAAGCCACGAGGAGATTAAGTACCATTTATAACGACTAGTTTAGGAACAGTTTTAGCTACAATAAATGACACTTTCAAAGAGAATATGGAATTATGGAGTATGTGTGTATGTGTGTTTTTGTGTGTGCACATGTATATGTGTATTGGAACAAAGCAACAGGAAAGGAATCAGGTGATGATAATTGGATGTCATTAATGATAGGGACATGTTTTATGTTGCAGTCTTATTTCTCACAGTCTAAGTGTGATGAATTGCTAAGTAGCATCCTGGCGGCCAGAAAGAACATGCACCACTATCCTATTTTTAGAATCAGAATTTTTTTGCTGAAAGATAAATTAGACATCATCTAATCTGGCCATTTTATATTGTAGTTGAGGGAAGCCCACTGAGATTAAAAATCTTGGCCACTAGACAGTATAACTAGAAGTTACATACACTTATTACTTGTCCATCCATGAGGTTCCCCTATCATCACTCTCATTTTTACCTAACCACTGAAGGGATCAGGATAATGCAGTGTGAAGGATAATGAAGGATAATAAGAGAGGTAAGTTTCAATCTGGCATTATTACCAAGACATAGTTATGAAAGGTAAATTGGGATCTGTGAATTGGGAGAGTATGGGGACCAAAGCAAACAAAAATTTGTTGATTTATTAAAATACACACTGTTTGCTGTTATTACTCAAAAACAGGAGAAAAAAAAAAGGCAAGCATTTATAGTCATCTGCTTCCACACCCCAAGTGCTAATTTATCAGAGAGGATCCAAATCCCTATACTTTGGAAACAGCCTCTTTAGAGTAATAGATGATTAAAAAACAATTATCTTTGTAGTAACATGCATCCATAAGCTCTACATTTAAAAAAATTCCCATAATCATTGTGGAAAAAAATCTGAAAAACTAAATCATGTAAAGTTTAATTGTAATAAGCATTCTCCCTCAATGACAATGTGAGATTATTTTGCAACACATAAAGAACAATTTATAGTCTATTTATTAGGGAGGCACAAAGAGCTTATCTGTAAATTGCACATCTACAAATTGAATTCAGTTTTCTTTTTATTCTTTATTAATAGAAGTCATTACATTTGAATACAAAAAAGGTATACTCTAATAAATACATTCTTTTATGCACCTGCCATAATTAAACTCCTAGTAATCAGGCATTAATCTGCAGTATTCTGTATTGTCTACAAGGAAAGAATTAACTTATTGTTGTATGATAAGCTGCATATTTATTTTAAAACAATGATAAAAATAGATTGTTTATACTTGGGAGATAGGACTAGTTTTCTCAGCATTCATGTGTGACAAGAGTTAAAACTTGAGTTATAGTGATAATATTTAAATCAAAGAAATGTTTTCAGTTACCTTTTATTCATGATATAGCACTAAAATTCTTGTAACACTTTAAGGTTTGTTTAAATTTTTTAAAAAATACTTGTCTGTTTAATAATGTCTGAGTTGCAGCTAAGTTAACTGTTTTAAAGGCTGGTCTTTCTTTTGTTTTCCAGGAATTATTTATATACCTTGAAAATATCCTTAATGTAGTCCCTGAATTATTTATGTAACCTCAAATTCTGCATTAATCTAGAGTGACATCTAACTCAAAATATACAGTTGTACATATCAACAAGACCCCGCACAGCCTTTCAAGATACTTCCCTTAAAAGAATTTTAAAATTCTAATTAAGTACCTACTGTGTTTAAATCATTGTCTTCTGTATTGAACAGAACATCAGTAAATTATTAATTCCTTGTTTTTCATGAATTCACCATCTCTTAGGGAGACAAAGAAAATAGCTATACAACAGATGACATTATTAGCAATTAATGTTGAAGGTTAAGAGATAAGGAAAAAAAAATAAATGAGGGATATAAAATCTGAGAAAGTACAGTTTAAGGATATATGGCCAGGAAAGAAGGTAGAGTGTATCTGATAGATGTGGACATTAATTTTCTATCTTGATCTATCTTGAATCTAAGACTATGTGATAGATTTGAACAATGTTAACTGTTGAGATTAGAACAAAATGGAATTAGAGAAGTTAAATGTTTAAATGATAAGGCTGATTTGCCCTGCTAAGGCAGTTGGTTGAAAATCAAGGTATAACATTAGGAGCAAAGGAGGGCTAAAACTGGAAACCAATATAAATAAGTTAATGAAAAGGGATGACCTTCGATTTAAAGATAAATAGAAACTCTGGTCATCGTATTTCCCCCATCTTCTTCTTTAATTATCTCCTAATGAAGGAGCTTAGGGCAGGGAGATTTTACGAGGTGGAAGCTCAACTTCAGGCTATTCAATGTAATGCAATCCCTAGCTTCTATATTTTTCTTTTCTTTATTTTTATTTTTTATTTTTGAGCCAGAGTCTCACTCTGTTGCCCAGGCTGGAGTGCAATGGCACCCTCACGGCCACCCAAGTGTCAACCTGCTGGGCTTAGGCGATCCTTCTGCCTCAGCCTTCCAAGTAGCCGAAACTGTAGGCATGTGCTACCATGCCTGGCTAATTTTTTTTTTTTTTTGGATTAACTGTAGAGATGAGATCTCACCTAGTTTCCCAAGTTGTTGTCCAACCCATGGGTTCAGGCAATCCTTGGCCTCCCAAAGTGCTGGGATTACAGGTTTGAGCCACAATGCCTGGCCCATATTTTTCAATGAAGAATAGGAAAATACTCTGAGAATAATTAGTACCCTATATTCCTTTAGAATAAAATTGCAAGAAACATAGTCTCTTGTTACAGCAATGAAAAATGAAGGAAAAAAATCAAAATATAACCACATTCCAAACTTTTAAAGGGAAGTCAGTTACTCAGAGTGGGAGTTTATTTAGAAATGTGAGTATATGGAAAGCAAAATACTTATGTTTGAATCTTTAGAAGTGCTTTTTAAATTTTTTTTTATATTGAAGATGTGGGGTGCAATTTAGGGTTAGGTATGCAAATGTTCATTATGCAGGTACCCGTGTTGATGAGGTATGGCCCCCCCTGGCAGTTTCCCACTACTGCCAATCCCAACCTCCCCCCACCCCCTGCAGTTTCCAACTACTGCCAATCCCTTTCTTAAAGTGTTATGATAATTGTTCAAGGTCTGTTTATGAGTGAGAACATGTCGTACTCAGTTCTTTGTTTCTGTGATAGATCACTCAGTATTATAGACTCTAAGTTCATCCAAGTTGCTGCAAAACTCATAATTTTGTCCTTCTTTATGGCTGCATAATATTCCATCATGTATATGTACAACATTTTTTTATCCAGTCCTTTTTCGATGGGCAACATGGTTGGTTCCATGTTTATGCTATTGTAAATAATGCTGTAATAAACATGCATGTGCAGGTATCTTTTTCACAGAGTGAGTTGAGTTCCTCTGGGTATATTCTCAGTAGGGGGATTGCGGGATCATATGGAATCACCAAACTGTTTTCCACAGAGGATGTACTAGTGGAGAGAATGTGGGGAAAAGGGAATACTTCTACACTGTTGGCGGGAGTATAGAAATGCTTTTTAAAAGACTTGTTAGACAATGTGTTTTTAAAGAAACTTTTTTGTGGGGAAAAAAAACCTAGGGGCTTAAGTTCTTCAACTAGAAAAAGTATTGGTGTGTCTATAGTGTCTTATTAAGTATGAGACAATTTACCTTCTTTTTTGATCCTTTTGGTTTCAAATCTTTTTAGCGTATCATTTTCTACAGTGTCTAGAACATATTTCTGTTTCGTTTTATAGATGGTGTACACACACCTTAATCATAGTTAGGTCTTGGATAAGATATATAGAATTGTACAAAGGAAAGAGAATATCATGACTATCTTTTAAATATTGTGCGTATGCCCATAAGACAAGAATATACAACTAATATATACATAAATGAAATAGTATATGACTTTGTAAGATATTTATTATTTCAGACTTTTGAGAAGTTTAGGATCCTCAGCATATTGCAGGTATCTCATATGAGAATTGGGAAATACTTTTTACTGACTGATCATTCTTATTTTAATTATATACTATTTTCTAATGCTTTTTACATTCAAAAGTAAATGTCATAGTAATATGTTCTAATTAGCATGAAAAATAATCTATTTAATGAAGTATATAAATAGAGATATCTAATCTGGAGAATGCATTTTAGTTAAGAGGGTAAAATCACTAGTCTACAGTTTATAACTTAAGTTTTAATTTTAACTATTAAATGCAGCAGAAAAAGTAGAATATTTTATCCCAGGACTCAAAAAATGATTTCCTATTTTTTCTTCAAAAATTGTTGAATGTAATTTTTAGTCAATTGACCTTTTTCATGTATATTATCATTTAAAACAAGAAAAAAGTGTGCAAAGAAATGACATATATATCTCCTTGCTTTTCCATTTTTTGGTTATTTTTCCATTTCTTGCTTCCATCCCTCCATGTATTCCAAATCATTTGAAGAATTTTGTGATGGAAAATGTTTATTTCTCAGATTTTAAGGGGGGATAGAGAAGGCAAGTTGGTCCTCCAGGCTATTACTAATAGGGAACCAACAGAAGAATTATGGAGAGGAAGGAGGTAATGGAGTTGGACTCACTCTGCAACAGATTTTGGGCAGTGAGGAGGGATGTGTACTCAGGAGTTTAGACTCAAGGGTGTAGAGTGAAAGTGGCAGAAAGCTCGATGCCTGATGAGATTCCTCCTGTTTCACTCATGGACCATCAGTAAATTAGTCAAGTACCACAAAATGCTGAGTGTGTCTGAAGTTTCTTTGGAAACCAGTAAAAGGGTGAGACTTCAAGCCCTATCATATATGGTGCAGGAGCAAGCAGACTGCTCTGAATCAAGAGGTGAAACAGAAAAAAACAGCACAAGGAGGGTATACTTGGAATTCCTGGGAGAACTTTAACTGTGCTAGGCCTTGGAATTGGGCTCTGAACCGATATTCATTACATCTTGTTAGTGGAAGGAGGCTTTAAGTAACATACGGATTACATGTTCATATGCTTCCCAAGGAAAAGGCCTAACAATACTGCAAAGATCATAAAATATTGGTATTGTATCTAGATAATGCACCCATTTGATGCACAGGATATCTGGCTGTTTTGGGCTTTGGAGAAAGTGATTGATTATGTGCTAGTAACATCATATGGTCTAGGACACTGTTTTATTTTTAAAACCTTGCCAGATTCTAAACCTTTTTTGTAGTGCTATTTCTCTGACATGAGTTCTTGGTTCTTCTTTGGTGTTTCTGAAACTCCATGAACTTTGTAGTTTATCACATGTCAAGCTAGTTTGGGAAAGCTCACAGTATTTCAGCTTTCAGAGCAACAGATTTGAAAAATAGAAAGTATATATAATAGCATAACACAGCCAAACCTCAAGTAAAAAGCAACTTTCATTTTTGAGCCTTTAAATTTGGTTGTTTAGAAGTGGTTTCTAAAACCTATTTTACGAAGTACCCCTTAAGATTTTAAGTTTTCTGAACTTATTTTTATTTTACTTTATATACTTTCAACTTTGACATTAATTTTTGCACTGAGCTTTAAGGCTTATGTTGAAGTGGGTGTTGCAACCAAAGGGGTCCCTTACAGCCTTGGAAGACCCTCACCTTCCTTTAGGAAACGTTTGCTTATAGAAACCACTGAATAAATTAAAAATACGCTCTTTTTTTTTTCCTTGCCATTGATTGATTGACCCATGGTAATGCTTTATCAAAAAACTGTAGCGGGCTGGGCTCGGTGGCTCAGCCTGTAATCCCAGCACTTTGGGAGGCTGAGGTGAGTTGATTGCCCTGAGCCTGCGGGTTCGAGACCAGACAGGGCAACTTGGAGAGACCTCATCTCTATAATAAATAAAAAAATTAGCTAGGCGTGGTAGCGCATACCTGTAGTTCCTACTACTTGGAAAGGCTGAGGCAGAAGGATAGCCGGAGCCCAGCAGGTTGAGGCTGGGGTGGCCATGAGTGTACCACCACCCTCCAGTCTAGGCAATGGAGTGAGACTCCAACTCAAATTTAAAAAAAAAAAAAAATATATATATATATATATATATCTCAACAAATATTAAAGATTTATGAAATAAAAATGTGGTAGATTAAATGAGGCAAGTGCCCTGATTATCAAAACAGCAGATTTACTTTTAGTCACGATGTCAGTTCCTTCAATACATTGGACTTCGGGAAAATAAATGATCTATCTTAATGCAAAGGTGAATCTGATCCACTACTGCACATTTTAATTAGTTTTTTTCAATTGTGAGAAAAATAGCCTACATAAGGAACAAGGAAACATCTAAAAATGGAATAATTTGACACTAATTTTGCTTAAAGATGCCAAAGGTATGACTTGAATAAATGATTGCAAATCCCCAACTCCATCTGGTTGACTTGATTGAATTAGTTATTTATAATTCTGTTATTAGAAATTATTATGAATGAAAAAAATATATCATTGGGTATTATTTGGGAGAGTGCTACAAATGAATCTTTTTAATAATATATGATGTATAATCATAAATATTATATTATGTTTATAATAACTACATCTTTACTTTTAAGTCATTGTACTCTATGTGGAGAAGTATATAAATACTTTGATTTATATTCATGTTATCCAAAATAATATGTACTTTCATCAATAATGCATAATCAATTTGTAACCATAACTTTTGAGGACAATATCTTTTGAATATTAAACTAAAGTATAATTTAGAATCTCTATTATAGATGTCTTAAGAAGTCTGTCACAGGAATATGTGGCAATATAAGAAAGAAGATGATGATATCTTTTATATTGATAGTAAATTATGTGTAATAAGTAACTATTTGCAAATTTATTCATAACACAAAAAGGTGATGGTATATAACAGAGAGATTATATACAAGATTAAGAATACAACTGAATTCTAATTTTAATTGTACTATATCTTATTCCTGTAAGCTTCACAATCTTTTGTCATATTTAAATGAATATAATAATAACAGCCCTTCTCAAACAGGGTTATTGTGAGCTCAAAAGAAGGACATTTAGTTTTATAAAATGGAATTCAAAATATATCGGACTTGGTGGCTCAGTCTGTAATCCCAGCACTTTGGAAGACTGAGGCTAGTGTATTGCCTGAGCCCGGGGATTCTAGATCAGCCCAGGCAACTTGGCGAGACTTTGTCTCTAAAATAAATAAATAGATAAATAGATAGATAAATAAATAAATAAATAAATAAATATTCGGGAGTGGTAGTGTGCGCCTGTAGTTCTGGCTACTTGGAAGGCAGAGGCGGAAGGATTGCCAGAGCCCAGCAGGGCGATGCTGGGGTGGCCATGAGTGTACCATAGTACTCCAGCCTGGGTGACAGAGAGACGCCAACTCAAAAATAAAAAAAATTCAAATTATGTTTTAAATATAAGATCAAATCAAATTATATTTTAGCATTAAACTATGGGATGAAATATAGCATACTGTATCTCCTTAAATGAACTTAATACGTTTCTTTAGTTATTGTAGTGATATTTTAAATGTCTAAAATATCCATTTATAATGAAAACCCTATCTAAAATCCTTACATAAGGATCCTTGTACTTTTGAGACATAAAAGAGAAGTAGTGAGTTAGACAAAAATTCAGACACTTAAGAATGACAGAAATTTCTTCCTTGTCCTTTGTTAATCACATTGAAGATAAGTGCCCTGTGTATATCTCCTTCCTTCTATATCTCTTTGTTACATTAGTCTTGGAAGCTTAATGTTCATGTCAGCAGTCTTATAACAACCACAAAATTATTTATTTTTAAGTTCCTTAGAGAAATCAGGTCTAACTTTAAATGTTTCAAGGAGGAAAATGCCAGAAACTTTCTAAAACATTTTGCTTATTTTATAATGTAAAAATCAGTAAATCTTTAAAACATGTAATAAGAAATTTCTTCAGACAAATTGCATTGATCCATGTTTTTGTCCTTCCATCCTTCCAGCTACATTATTTATATAGGCTATTTACTTTGTTTTTTGCTTTTTTGTTGGTTTTTTTCTTTTTTGTATTTTTGAGACAAGGTCTCACTGGCTAGTGCAGTGGCACAATCCCAGTTAACCATAGCCTTGACCTCTTGGGCTCAAGTGATCCTCCGACTTCAGCCTCCCCAGTAGCTGGGGGTCCTTCTATCCTTCCAGTTACATTATTTATATAGGCTATTTACTTTGTTTTTTGCTTTTTTTGTTAGTTTTTTTCTTTTTTGTATTTTTGAGACAAGGTCTAACTGGCTAGTGCAGTGGCACAATCCCAGTTAACTATAGCCTTGATCTCTTGGGCTCAAGTGATCCTCCGACCTCAGCCTCCCCAGTAGCTGGAACTACAGGCACGTACCATCATGCTCTCTAATTTTTTGTTTTTAATTTATTGTAGCAATGAGGTTTCAATGTGTTACCCAGGCTTGGTCTTGGACTCCTAGGCTTCAGTAATTCTCTCGCCTCGTCCTCCCAATATGCTGGGATTGCAGGTGTGAGCATATAATCATTGAAATTGCAAGTGTGTGAGCATGATCATAGAGACAGGTGTCTAATTCAATATGTAAATCAATATTTTTTAAGCCTCTGTATTAGACAATAGTAAACACTAGAATATTGCTTTAGGGAGTTGAATCTGTTTGGAGTCTTTTGAGTTGTTTTGGTTTTTTTTCCCCCATGATATGTAATTGCCAGTATGTATCTGATCTCAACTAGGTATTTTTCTCAGGATAAGTTGCTCTTTCAATTCACTTAACAAATCTGTGTTATAATTAACTCTAAAAACTGTAATGCCTGTAACAAGCATCTCAATAACTGGTCTGACAGATTAATTGTAATAGTCTTTAACCTTTCTCTCAAGGCTACTGTATTGTTTAATACTATAATTTGTTAGACACACTATCAATGCTTTGATTTGAGGATTTGGTTCATCCATTTAATATTGGGTTAGGGATTTTAATAATTGATTTAATCTTTCTGCTTTATTCTAAATTCAACATATTTACTGAAGATAGAACCCTTGTGAGTGGCATTCAAAAACTCAGTTACAATGTTTCAATAAGCTTGTTTGTCTAGCTAGTGACTATTTCTGTTATACCAAATTGAAATAATTGTTTTGAATACTGTCTAAAACCTGATGAGCTTGATCTGTTTGGATGTTTAATAACTTTGTTTATTTAAAACATTGCAGACATTTAAATATTCCATGTGTAAAAATTTAAATATATTTGATGTATCATGCCTTAAATTTTGGATCTGCTTTGTAAAATGGCATTGATACATTAAAATAGAAATGTTTTCATGGAATATTTTAATTTAAATCCCTGGTAACTATACGTGTACACCAACACTGATAGATTGAAATCCTAGATCATATTTAATTAATATAACCTATCAACAATTTAACACAAGCATGCACATATTTCATGGTCTTAGTGGTCAATGTTGAAATGAGAGAAAATTTGATCAACATTTGTTACCTAGTGATGACTAAATTCCTTTATTACTGATCTTGTCATAAGAACATATTGATTTAATGAGATTATTAAAGCATATATAAATTCAATCATATCCATCATCAACGACTAGAATAAATACGGTGACTTTTTAGCACAAGGTTGGTTTAATAAGTTTTATGATATTGCATTTAACGAACTCCTAAATATCTGAATGTTTGGTCACCAAGCAACTTCTAATATCATTTGTCATGGGAGAGCTTGAGAATGCAAGTCATTTGTTAGAAATTGAATAAGACTCAGCTGAGCCTTTGTCACAAATGCACAGATATATGAATATATATGAGAGATATAGTATACACGTATTGTATACATACCATGCGATAAGCCCATTCTCAGTTATTAGAAATAAAATAAAGTAAAAAATAGACTTGATGTGTACAGGAGTATGATAAATTAATTTGCGGATTGGTCTTTACTATTAGATCGAACTTCAACAGTAGATTCATTCTCTAGTGGTTTACAATCCTCTATTTGAATTAGTTTGAATGCATAATGTGAATGTACGCGAGACTCTGTAGAATCTTACAAAAAACACAGCTCCTCTAAAGTCTCAAGGGGACAAATGGAGCTAAAAAATCAATATGTCACCAGCAGTTTTGTTGTAATAGATGCTTAGCACAGCAGGCTTGTGTAAACGAATGGCACACTATGCAATGACAAGACAGTTAGGTTAAAGGACTGCACAGACAGACTCACTGGCCTGGGGCAGTAGAGGATGCACATTTTAAAATGCAGCATTTTGGGAGTGGGGAGTTGGGGAGGGTGGGACAGAGTTTGTAGAGTTTGTAGGTACCTATGCTGGACAATAGTATAGAAACCATTTTTATACAGATTTGCGTGGCTGTAGTAATCACTTTGAAGGTACCCATGAATTTAAAAGAGCTTTTAACTTTTTTTTTTAACTTTATGAGAACTCACCAGTGTACAGGGTTTTTTTTAAGTCAAAAATTATTCCTTACACAATGTTCCAAGAAATCAAAGAGGAAAAAATGGGGAGAAGAGCTGTGTTCCAAATGTCTGAATACATAAAAAGATGTTATGTTTATACTTCAGACATCAGGCAATATTCTGCTTCACAAACAATATATAGAGAAAAATCCTGAGTTGCAAAACTATTAAATCGGTAGACAAATTTAATCATAAAAATGGTATTTCTTGTTTTATTGTAAAAAGAAATGTCATCATAAACCTATAATCTTATGAAAGCATTCAGGTGAAATGATTTCATAAAAAGAATAACTTCAACTCAAAAGTAAAATATTTTTGTTTTACTTTGTGGGAACCAAGGATTTCTTTCTTAGAAGGTTTTTTTTTAGGCCATCTGATCTGTATCTTTTTTATACATGTGCTGGTCTTAATGTTTATTATTCTCCAGTTCTTTACACAGTTTTCCTATACAGTCAACATATTATTATGACCTGGTTTTTGATTTGTCATCACAGTCTTGTGACCTTTAAGCAGAAATTTATGGTGTACATCAAAGTAGTAATAAACACATAAAGACATTCTTCTACAAAGAAACATAATCGCTTTACTATTTCTGTTGCACATGTGGTTAGAGTTTACATCTTGGTTACCTTGCACTGGCTTAGATGGAAAACAAAGCCACTGTGTATATGAGAGTGGACTGCTTATGTTCTCGCATCAACACTTTCCCTTCAAGGCTGAAGTTTCCTCTGCCTGGCCTTTCTGTTTAAGTTGATAGAAAATATTTGCTGTTTATCTTCACAATAGAATTGTACATTTAGAAGTCTGTATAATGTATTCACCCTATTGTAACTCAGTAATCTTTTTTAAAAAATCAGATATTCTTACAGAGTGTCTCATATTTGATAAGTTAGTTAACAGGATCTCAACTTTTTGTAGCAATTAGGTACAGACTAATTATATAGTTAAAAATTCTCTATGGTAGAGTCAAGAAATTTGTTCTTGATTCTTTCACTGTCAGTCTTATTATTTTGGACTGAACTTAATTGTCTTACCTATAAAATGAAGACATTCAAATAGATAGTTTCATCTGAACTATTTCATATCTTTTAGGAGAAACAAGTTGATTGAATGTACAAAATTTTATTTATGTATATCTACATATAAAATCAGAAATAAATTTTGTAGGCTTATAACTTTTTATAACTATAAAATAAAAAACTTAGCAATAGATTAGAATTAAAAATCAAAACTAATACATTCACAGAAAGAACACTATGCTAACAAATGTCTTCGCCGAAATTAAATTTCTATTCATAAAGTGGCCATGACACTTAAACCCTACAGGTCAGGCAACAGCTCCTTAGATTTATCACAGTGCCTCACACTTAGTTCAGACTCTAGAAACATTTATTGTGGGAAATAATGACTACTAGGTAAAAATGAAAGTTGAGCAATGATTTCTGCAAATTATGGGTTAATTCATGGTATGACTGAATTTTGTTGACATCTTGCATCTTTTCCTCATGATTTAAAGATATGCTTTGATACTATGAAGAACTACAGAGCAGTGAATCACTGTAAATCTGTTTCTGAAGAATGCCTTAGGGCAAAATGTGAGCTCTTATTTGTGTCCAGAATGGGAGGAACAGCAAGAAGCATGGGTGAGTCATAGGAAAAAAACACAAAATGTCATTCCAAAGACAGGGTGGTGACCTTATGTCTGAGTATGCAGAAACTGAATTGGGAAAGTAAGAGACCTGATCTTAAAAGTTTCTGTAATATGAGAAAAATCAATTTTTTCTCTTAAGCGGTATGCTTATACAATTATTTTTATTTGGTAATTCAAGTGAGCTCTATCTGATTCAGTTTGAAACTTTCCCAGATCAGGCAGAGTCCAGACATTGACCTCCCTGGGCCTACCCCTGCTCTTTGTGATTTGGAGCAAGAGCACCTGCTAAAGTGTGTGCTTCTGTTCTCCAAGATTTGAAACAGAATCTAAATTCTACATGTAATATGCATGTGCATAGTCAGAATCAATTTTTCTAGTCTCCTTTCATTTAATTTTGGAAAGAGGTTGTTGATTTGATAGAGTTGATTTAATTCGTGCATTTTTTAATTCATTGCTGAACATAACAAGAAGCACATATATGGCAGCTTGTGGCGAATAAGCAAATACTTGAGGAAAAATATAAATAGTTGTATCAATAGAACATGAAAGAAGGCATTCAGACCAGCTTACCTGATGGAAGAGAGAACTTGTTTCCTCAGTAAGTCGAGTATATGTCACAGAATCCTCATTCTTATCTTTCAAGTATTTTCATCTTCAGTCCTATTATACTCATACACGTGGGTTTAGGTGAGTGTCACTTACTGCCAGAAACCTCCTCTTCATGACTTAAAAAAAATTCTTATGTATATGTCTAATTTCATGTGAAAACTGTACAAATTACAGATTTATGTATAGAAATATTCCAGATAACTCTCAAATCCATTGTTAAAAAAAGGAGAAAATAAAAAGAAAGCATATATCCAATTAAAACAAGAAAAGAACTCTTGAACCCAGCTATGTATACAATAAAAATAAATTGTTTGACGTGAGACATGAGGTAATCTTGACTACTCAAAGAGAAGCCAGTATACTAATCTGGCCCTGAATGTGCCTGTGGAGCTGAAATGTTTCATTGACGTTCATGCTTAACAAATCAGCAAATGTTGAGTGAACGCTTACTATGCATCAAGGAGCACTATGAGGTGGCTTTTGTCCATATGATTATATTTTAGGAAATACGAAAATTATATGAGGTATAATTGACAGTGAAAAATACCAGAAAAATGCATTCCTTAAAAATTCCAGAAAGTATTTTGAGGTCCCACTCAATGCTTTGCAGTGACTCAAAGTTCTTACTACAGTCCAGTCTTCAAGAAAATGAAAATACTGGAAGTTGTACTTCATTTCAGGCCAACAAAATACCTCCTGGAAAAATAAAGAGTGTTGATAGACATGATTAACATATCTCATTTTATTAATTAAGGTTATTTGAGACTTTAAGGGGGCATTTTAGTGGTATAAGCCACACAGCATTTTAAAACTGGGTGCACTAATCTTTAGTCAGTTATAGAGACTGAAGTCAGCTGTGATTGTAGTTCTTTTAAATATGGTCACAGTACATTCTGTACATTATGGAATGAAAACCAAAAGAACACAGCCACTTCTTGTGTGCCTAAATAGTTTCTATATGTTACAACTTTTTTCCCTTACTGGGGTAAAACTTACTATTAGATTAAATCAACAAAATTACATGAGTAGTTTGTTTTATTATTTTTTTCATTAATGATACTTGTATCCATATATGGATATAAATCTATATATGGATAAACTTCCTCTGCCTTTTGTGATACTCAGTAAGCTTTGTCTTTCACAACACATATATATGGCTTGACATTTTCTCCCTCGCACTGTCTTCATTTTAATGTACTGGCTGAGTAAAGTTCTTTAGACCTACTAATGTGTTGTCTTCACAAGGAAACAATATGAATCTAATTCCCTAACCTTATTTCAACTCATTGCTGCTGTTACCATGATGCCAATTGCAAATGAAATTAATTGTTCCCATGATTACTAAGACAAACATCACATGTAGGAGAAGTTTGATTTTTCCATACAACTGAAGATAAGCTCTGGGAGAATGTAGCATTCAGTTTCCTAATCAGTTACACATGTGAAACTCCTCCAGTGATGCCAAATATTGTTCCTTATTTCTTGTAAGCATTGTGTAAAACTCAGGGTGAACTCAGAGGAAGTATCAATTCTATTTTCTTGGAAGCTGGTGCTGCTATGTTACTGGAAAAAAAAAGGCTCAACATAAAGTACATTTCAAAATTTCCTTGTATCTTACAAATTGTTTTCAAATAAATTAAAATGATACAAAACCAGCTAAGAAAAATAAATAGAGCAATATTAGAGATACGTTTGGAAGAAGAATCATGTTGATCTTACTGACTTTGCGTGTAAAATGATTAAAAAACTTGAGAAGCTCTGTGTGTGTATGTGTGTATGTGGGTACCCGTGTGTTCTTCAGGCAACAAAAAATAACATTCAGGCAGCAAGCTTTTTGGTAGAAGATAATTTTTTAACAAAATTAAAAACACCATTGTACATTCTTGTAATCACATTAACTTCAGTTCAATATCATCAAAATTAGAATTTTATAAAAATAATTACTATTGAATATTTACAATGTAAAGGACGTTCCTAAAGAATATGATGAGGTATGTCTCACTGTAATATAATTTACTTTTGGATAAGGATATTGTATATATGGAGGTAAGGGTAAACATTACAGTTGCATACCCCCCTGCTCCCAAATACACTGAAGAGCAGCCATCATTTGAAAGATTTCTGTCAATTATTCAACATGTATTTCTAAGCAACCACTATGGTTTTTAAACATAGTGAACCACCACAACATCATTCAAATTCACTCATTAACTTAACATACTTATTTAGCACTATATTCCAAATATTCTCGTAAGGATTCAGAATACATCATTGAACAGAATGGATACTCATACTGTAGTGGACCATATATTTTTGTGGGAGGAGACAGATAAAAAATACTAAGTATGATAAATAAGTGAATTATTCAGTATCTTGAATGAGAATAAGTACTTTGACAAAGAAAACATGGAGTAGGAAAATGATGTTCAGCAGGGATGGAGAAAGGGCAGGCTAGTCAGGGTTGGCCTCCTCAAGAACTTGAGGCTTGAGCAAAGACTTGAATGGGATGAGGGATTTAACCAAGGGGTAGCTGTGGGAAGAGCATTCCTGACAGAGGTAAAAGCCAAAGCAAGGGCCCAAAGGCATGGTGAAGAATTTCTAGCATATTCTAGGAAGAAAGCCAGCAGACTGAATGAGAGCTAGAGTAGTAGGAGCTACAGTCAAAAAAGAATCAGCGTGAAGGGGGTTGGTATAGATTTTAGGATGGTGGTTCCATGATGAACTCTGTAAAGGAGAGAATTGGAAATTCTGTAGATTTCATAGAGAAGCCATATATGTTTTTTGGCTCAGTGTCACCATGTATTAGGTTTGGTTGTATGTTCGAACTAGTTTTTAAGTGCTACCTAACTTCTTTATGATTTGTCTCCTGTTATTCTTACTCTATGTTTATGTTTTACACTATGACTTTAACCATACACACACACACACACACACACACACACACACACACACACACGGCAAAAAAAAAAATATATATATATACACACACACACACATATATATATATATATATACACACATACAGGAGATTCTATAACATAAACCAAGGAAATGAGTAGCTAATTCCATGAATAATTTAATGCATAGACTGAAAGAGGGTTTCACAAAGTGTTACCCCTTGTTCTCCTACAGTAGCTTGACAGGACAATCAGGTGCCTGCAATCTTCCTGCATCTACAGTATATCTCTCTTTGCCTCTTGCCCTGCTGACTTAAGAGGACCACATCTGCCTCTTCCAAAGGTTACTTAATTGTTTGTGCTCTGGAATTCTACATTCTTTGTTTCTGAAGGAACCTCGTTCCATCATGTATCGCCCCCCTCCAACATACCTCCAAGAAATACTTCTTAAATGCCCATTTCCATTAATATATGCTCAGATGTCTCCCATTGCAAAAAAGAAAAAATCTCTCCTAGGTCCAGTTTTCTAACAGTGCCTGTCTTCTCTTGTTCAGCAACAAGTTCTTTCAATGTGTTTCTGTAGTTACTCTTTGCAAGTCCTCCTCCTATTCATTAGTTTCAGGCCTCTGCAATTCGGGGTCCTCATTGTTACCTCACTGAAGGGTCACCTGCCTCTGCATTGCTACATTAAGATACTTTTCAAAAATCAACTGGGTGTGGTAGCGCATGCCTGTAATCCCGCTACTCGGAAGGCTGAGGCGGAAGGATTGCCGGAGCCCAGCAGGTCGAGGCTGTGGTGGCCAGGAGCGGCCACTGCACTCCAGTCTGGGCAACCGAGTGAGACTCCAACTCAAAAAAAAAAGATACTTTTCACCCCTTATCTGATTTGACCTCTTTGTACTTTGACATTATAGAGTCTCCAAGCATTTTGGCATCAGGGACTTGGTTTTGTGGAAGACAATTTTTCCACAGACTGAAGGAAAGGATGATATTTGGATGATTCAAGCTCATTACTTTTATTGTGCACTTCATTTCTATTATCATGACATTGCAATATATAACGAAATAATTATACAGCTCGCCAGAATGCAGAATCAGTAGCAGACCTGAACTTGTTTTCCTGCAAGTTAGATGGTCACATCTGGGTGTGATGGGAGACAGTGACACTCAAAGTGCATTGCTTATATCCAGACTAGTCTGTAATCTCATATTGACTGCCATTACTACAGAAAGCCCTGGTTCACAAAGATAGAATGTTGGAAATGGAAGCAGGCCTTTCAGTACTGATCTGACAGGAGGCGGAGCTCAGGCAGCAATGCCAGTGATGGGGAATGGCTATTAATACAGATGAAGCTTCTCTCCTTAGCCAGCTGCTCATCTCCTACTGTGCAGCCTGGTTCTTAGGCAATTGACCTGTGGCCCAGCGGCAGGAGACCCCTGTTATAGACAAATTCTTCTCCTTGAAAATATTTCCTTTAGCTTTAGTGACATTATTTCGCATCCTTTCCTATCTCTATGGCAACTTCTTTCTAATCTTTTCAAATTCCTCTTTTAGTACCTTTTCCTTAAATCTGTGTCTCTGGGATCACACTCCACATTTGGGCAATCTCATCACTGCCAACACTTCTGTCACTAGCTTTGTACTGTGACCTTTCCCTACTGGACACCTATGTGAACATCCACAGACTAGAGGCACCTTCCAACTCAAGATGTCCAAATTGGAACCCCACCCACCCCTTTCACCAAACTTCTTTCTCCACCTTTTCTGTATCTGTCAATAGCAGCCCTATATACTCAGTGTCTAAACTAAGGTCCCCTTTCAACCCCATACCATACTATCAATTACTTTGTCCTTTATAGCTTACAACATAAAATTTTCTAAATTACCCCAGTGTCAATTTTTATGGAATTATATTTATTTTTGTTCTATAGAACTTGAAACAAATACAATACATTCCATTATAAAATAAAATCCATGTAAATGAAAATGGCTCAACTCATAAATGTAATTAAATTTAAATGAAGGAAATAAATTTTAAAGTTGTCACTACAAAACTCTAACTAAAGGTGTGATTTTGGTTGAAAGAAATGATTTCACCTTGAGTGGGAATTCATGACTTGGGATGTATTGAAAGGATTTTTGTCTTTTCTAGTCATATTACTTCCAACTATAGTACATCCAATCTCACACATCATAAATTATCTCTTGCATTTGAAAAACTATACTGAGAAAAAATACAATACTTGTTACATTCAAATTTACCAATGCATAACAAACAACTAGAAAAGAAAAATTCTGAATTACATAATCATTAAAACTGTTGAATTTTAATAACAGAGGAAACACAGGGTGAATGTATTTTCTTTTTTCTTTTTTTTACTAATAAGCACATTTAAGAGAAATGTAGATATGATGCTATTTGAAATATAATAGTCATTGTCACCAAATGGCATGAAAACATTAAGATGAGATTAGATGTGGGAGAATATGGTAATTATAATCCCACTTTAGGTTCTTTTTTTCATTAAAAATAATCTGAGCCGGGCTCGGTGGCTCAGCCTGTAATCCCGCGCTTTTGGGAGGCTGAGGTGAGTGGATTGCCTGAGCCCGCGGGTTCGAGACCCGCCTGGGCAGCGAGACCTCATCTCTACAATAAATCAAAAAATCAGCCGGGCGTGGTAGCGCATGCCTGTAATTCAGGCTACTCGGAAGGCTGAGGAGGAAGGATTGCCAGAGCCCAGCAGGTCGAGGCTGCGGTGGCCGGGAGCGGCCACTGCACTCCAGTCTGGGTGACAGAGTGAGACTCCAACTCAAAAAAAAAAAAAAATCTGTCAGTATAAAGGAAAGTGTTTCTGCTGAAGTTAGAGATCTTCAGGTAACAGGGAGCTTGACAGTTAAGAAGACTGAGGCAAGCCTTTCAGATTTGAAGAATTCAGTAGATGTGACTAACAAATGTCATATCTTGGAATACATAATAAAATAGGACACGTTAAAAATATGTGATCAACACCATAGAGAAAGTTTGTAGTGTAATTAAAATTGATGTACGCATGTTTTTTGTGATGTTGGGCTTTAAATTTTGTAACTATATATTATCGATACATACTTATAATCTTTCTATGCTCTTTTTCCAAGATAACCCTAATTGCTTCAGACTTTACAAGGTTGGCTCAGAAGCAAACTGTAGAATGTCAGAAAAGTAATCTCTACCACTTATAGCTAACTAGTGACCATCGAACATGACAGATGGCGCCCTGCCTGTCTTCAGCAGCTT
Organism: Carlito syrichta; assembly: GCF_000164805.1. NCBI lineage: Eukaryota > Metazoa > Chordata > Mammalia > Primates > Tarsiidae > Carlito > Carlito syrichta. The sequence continues at coordinate 426,291 of NW_007249792.1, read as the reverse complement.
GTGGGACAAAGCATAATGTCAACACCACTGGGATGTAATTATTGCAGTCTCTTGGGTCCAGTTTGGCATGACCCTGAAAGCAATTCCCCCGGAACTGCTGGGAGCGATGCAAAGATGGAAAGAGCAAAGAAGCTAGATGTTTTTGAGACCAGCGGCATTTTCATTTTACTGACAAATGTTTTCACACTGCTTAAGAATAAATATTTTGCCTGTGACAAATCAGATTGACAAAGAAGTTGAAAATTTTGTGGGACTTTCATTGTGACTTCATTTAAATATTATCCAAAGGGCGTTCATGTATGATTCAGAAGAAGCTATTCAATTATTAAAATAATTTCGAAAAATATTTTAATGCTTAGAAAGCAATATAATTTATATTTTAATTATTTGCTAAATAATTTGGTATCATTTTCTCATATTTTAGAATATAAATTATATATTTTTGCTAAGACTTGTTTAATCCTTAAAGTAACCTTATAATTAGATATTGTTATTAGTTCCAATTTATAGGTGGGGTGATTGAGGCACAGAGAAGTTAGTTGTCACACAAACAAGTGGTGGATTCAGGGCCCAAACTTAGCTGTCTCCAGAGTCTCTGTTCTTAATCACTGTACTTCTCTTTGTGCAGACTTGATGTCTTTAAAACCTCATCTCTACAATAAATCAAAAAATCAGCCAGGCATGGTAGCGCACGCCTGTAATTCCAGCTACTCGGAAGGCTGAGGCGGAAGGATCGCCCGAGCCCAGCAGGTCGAGGATGCAGTGGCCAGGAGCGGCCATTGCACTTCAGTCTGGATGACAGAGTGAGACTCCAACTCAAAAAAACAAAAACAAACAAACTAAAAAACCACTCAACCTACATGAGTAGCATGATAGCAACAATAAAGATTATGAGCTTGATACAAACCAGATAATATAAGAAAATCTAAAATTCTAAAGTTACTAAAATATATTTTTAGATAAGTTGTTAATATAGTAGTTGATTTTTATCCTCAGGAGTATGTTTGAAAGACCTCTGATGGATGCCTGAAAACATGGATAGTACCAAACCTGATTGCCATCAATCAGAGCATGTTTCTGTTTATTTCTTCTGCCCACTAATTTAATGTCTTTTCCATATTAACTGAGCACCTGCCATGCATTGTCGTCATCATTTTTGCAGTTGGAGGTACAGCAGCAAAACTGGCACAAATTTCATAAATTCACTGATAAAAGATTTGTTTTTATTGTAAATCATAGCAACATTAGCATTTTTTTCCTTTCCTTATTAAGTTGAAAATTTTCATATTTTTTATTAAAGGAAACACTTTATGACTTATTTTTGGCATATTTGAATTGCCAACATCACTATTTTTGTGCTTTGGGCATTACTTAGTAAAATAAGGATTACTACAAAACAAGCACTGTGACACTTGGGCAGTCAATCATTCTGATACCTGAGAAGGCTTCTAAGTGACTAAGGGGTGAGTACTGGATACACTGGACAAAGGGATGATTCCCGGACAGGAGGGAGTATGATGGCATCATGCTGTTCAGAGTGGACTGCAATTTAATACTTATGAATTGGTTTTTTCCTGGAATTTTCCATTTTATGTTTTTAGACTGTAGTTGACTGAGGGCAACTGAAACAAGCAAAACTCTGGATAAGGGGACTACTGTACATTAATTGATTAATCATAACTTTTTTCCCCAGAAAAGTGCTTTTAATATATATACAGAAGGTGTTGAAAATATTTTTATTGCTAAAAATAATATCACAAAAGGAGGTATGCTTTCAGATGCCCTTTAGTAGGGAGCACTTAGTGACTCTGGTGTGGTAAGCTTGAGTGCCTTCAGCATGGGAAAAGCAGGAGTGATTTCTTTATGGGAGCAAGTATCAAAGAGCTATGATGCTGATGATAGCTGGTATTTTTCACACAGTCCATGCGCTTACCAAGAGTTGAGCACATAGAATGTATTATCCTATTGAATCATCATAACAGCCCATGAGGGAGGTGCTAAATTATTATAACTCCATCTTACAGATGAAGAAACTAAGAGAAAGAGACAAGTTAAATAACTTGCTATGATCTTTTAAATGATACATGGAATAAGGTAGTACCTTTACTGCAAAATTGCTTATGATATAGATACAATTTTGATAACTTTTCAGAATTATGCTATCCTAATCAATCAACCAATAAGCAAAGGGTTCTGAAATCTAAACAAGGTGAACAAAATACTTAAGGAATTGTAAATGATGTAAACATCACTACTAATTTTGACTTTTCTTATCGGGAGAGATTAGGAGCAGTCTGTTTTAGGAGATAGGTGCAGTAGAGCTCAGACCTTCAAGGAATTTAACGTCTAACTAATGAGATTACTCTTACTTTGAAAAGCTCTCAAACTATTGATTATAAATGCTTAGTGTGAACAAGAAGTATAGTAAATGCCTCAGGCAGGAGCAATTGTGTTCTGGGGACACCTCATACCTTCCTTTCCTCTCTGATGTGGTAAGCTTGAGTGCTTTCAGCATGGGAAAAGCAGGAGCAAACAAAGCTCATGATGCATGTAGGGGAAGGAGAGGCCAGAGAGTGGACGTGCTAACAGGAACTTCATATTCTTGCCCCCTACAATCTGTTTTCCACGTATCAGCTGGTAGTCTTATTATTATTGTTGCTGTTGTTATTTTATATATATTTTTTGTTTTAAAGATGTGGGGTACAATTCAGAATTAAGTATACAAGGAGTATAGGTAAAGTTTGTGCCTCCCTTTGGTCCCCATTTTGCCCAGTTTGAGAGCAGGTACTCTTATTGATGCTGTGTGTCACAATCCAAAGACTTCCTATTTCACTTAGACTCAAAGACCAAATGCTGTTAAAAGTTCTTCACATCAACAGCATGTCTATGGGGTGAGGAAGGTGACTTTAATGAGTGAGTTAGGCCAGGATGAATAGCAATGGAGAGGGCTTCAGCTTTGAAAAAGCAAAAGGGACTGGTGGGTACTACGGCTTCTTCTAATGCAGTAGGTGCTACCCATTTCTGGTTGCCCCATTATAAGTGAGCCTAATATTGCCTGAGGTTCTGATTTGTTTAGGAGACTCCAGAAATCCAGATTTTTGTACAAAATCTTCATTTAAAAAAATTGACATCATCATCAAGAATACTTAAAAAAACACTCTACAGACAAACTCAAAATATCTGTAAGACAGATGTCCAGATCAGAACCACAGGCTGCTAGTTTGTGACCTCTGCCCTGCACAATCTGAATCTGGCTGCTTTGTGACCACAGTTCACAACACCCTTTTCTCTGCTTACCACATTCTCACCACAGTAGCCTCTTTTCAAGTTCGCAAATTTCTCAAACTCTTTCCTACTTTGGGCCCTTTACACTTTTGATTTTTTATGCCTAGACATGGTTTAGGTCCCTCTGATTCTTCAAACCTTGGCTCAGCTTTTACATCCTCAACGTGGTATTTCCTGACCCCTCCTCCTATCAGAAACGACTACCATCAGTCTCCTTTGTTTCCTTCTGCCTGTGTTTCTCAAAGTGTGCTCTGAGGACCCCTGAAGGCCCCTAGGATGCTTTCAGGGATCCATAAGGTCAAAACTAGTCTCATGACAGCAGTAAGATATGGCTTCCTTTGTTTACTCTCATTCTCTCATGAATGTATGGTGGGGTTTTCCAGAAGCTATAGGACAGGTGATATTATGACAGACTAAATGCAGAAGCATTATGAGAATTCAGCTATCTTCTATTAAACCAGATGTTAAAAGATGTGAAGAAAATGTAAAATATTGCTGTTATTCTCACTAATTATTTGTTTTAAAAATACAGCTATTGTTACAAAGTTATATTATTTATATTAATATGTAATGGGTATATGGTTTTTTGTAAATTAATATATACCTAAGCTTTTCCTCAATTTTAATTTCCACTATGATAAATATTAATAAACATAGAGCCCCAGAAGTTGTTGAGGCATTCAGTATCTTTTAAGAATCCAAAGAGGTCTCAAAGACCAACAATTTGGGAATTTTATAGATTTATATGAAACACTATAATTGTCTCACTTATTTACTTGTTTCCTTTATTAAACTATAAGCACCACGAGGGCAGGGACCTTGTGGGATTCATCACCACCTTAATGCACTTTAGAACTATAGCAGGGCCTGAATGAAGCACAGTAGGCACTCAGTTAATGAGTGTAGAATAAGTGAATCAATAAATGAGCATAATGTCGGAATGAAGGTGTGCTTGGAAGGACAGGTTTGATCTGGCTTTGTAGGAAGCTTTGCGTATAAGACAGTGAAAGTGAAACTTCTCATGCAGTCAATGCACAAGAGTTAAAGGTCTTCAGATGGGGAAGAAATAGGATTAAAATGATGTTTTAGAAAGATTATTTTGTCGTGAAAGTTAGATGAAATAGTTATTTTAATTTTTCCTCATTTTCTTACATATCTTTACCAACTCTTCTCCTCACTCTCCTCTTGATTTTTTTTAGTGGGCAGAAAATTTTGAAAGTTTTGTGTATTCCTTACAACTATAAATACATATGTGCTAATGAATGAGGTCACATCAATTTAAATGGAACACTGACAGAAAACACAATTTAGCTTATTAGTAGGGCTTGGCAAATTTACAGCCAGAGACTCATGTTGACTTTTATAGAGGAACATAGATTAAAGGTGGCCTAATCTTTTTCAGAGGGTCAGTATTAAGTTCTAAAATATATATATTCCTTCAAGGCAAGACTTTACTATAAAGCAAGGAGATATGGTATTTGTAGAGTGATTGGAAAGGTTTTGGGGGAGTTCATTCTCCTTGCCACCCAGGGGGGACAAGTTTCTACCTACTTTTGGAGAGACTTTCCTTAACATGTCACTTTCTGCCGTAACCTTTTAAAATACAAATGCTATAGCAGAACATGAAGAATTTGCGCTCTGGTGCCAATCTCCTGTGCTAAATTTTGGCTCCATGTTATATTAGCTGCATGATCTTGGGCAACCAATTGAATGTCTCTGTGCTTCAGTTTTATAATTTTTAAAACGGAATCTTAGAGAGTTGTGAGAATTGAATAACACATAAAAATGCTAGAACAGTCCTTGATCCTTGGTACATCCTGTCAGTGTTACTGTTTGTCATTATGGCATGGAAGGTAGCCCAGAAGGGCAGTGTCAAGGAGAACTAGCTTTGCGACTAAATGGTCATGAAACCCTGATTAAGTCATTTAGTATGTCTAAGCTTTGATTTCTTTATTTAAACATAAGAGAAGTAAAGTCTGGTTTTAGTTTAATTAAAAGAGAGAAAATCTACTTAACAAATGGATATGCTGAGTGAAAGAGCTAAATAAAGACTTTTCCAAAAAAAAGTTAGTAAGCTTGGGGGCAGTGGCTGCTCGTATCTGTAATCTCAACACTTCGGGAGGCCAAAGTGGGAGGATCACTAAAGGCCAGGAGTTTGAGACCAGACTGGGCAAAATAACAAGACCTGTCTCTACAAGAAAAAAAAAAAATTACTCAGGTTTAGTAACCTGCTTGTGTAGTTCCAGCTACTTGGGAGGCTAGTGTGGAAGGATCACCTGTAACTGTCAAGGTTGTAATGAGCTGTGATCATGACACTGTACTCCAGCCTGGGCAACAGAGTGAGAATCCACCTCAAAAAGAAAGGAAGGAAGGAAGGAAGGAAGGAAGGAAGGAAGGAAGGAAGGAAGGAAGGAAGGAAGGAAAAAAAAAATAGCATTAGCATGGTTCTTGGACTAAGAGTAGAACTTAACAGGGAAAGAACCAATGTAACACAGACTCTTCAAAAGTGCCCTAGTGGTGGTATTGACAAGGTGCTGTGGTATCAGGAAGGAGAAAATAATGATTTTGATTGGTGACATCAGACAAGGTATGGAAGAGAAAGGAACTTTTCAGATGAACTTTGGACACTTGAAGGGCATTGTCATGCTACTCAGGTGAGGCAATGTAATTTCAGGTCAGGGAAAGAAGGCACTGAATAACTCTATAATGACCAGGAGAGCTCATTGCTGAGTACACAGTAAGAAATAGCTCAATGGAAACATAAGGTGGGAGGAAAAAGTTCAGATTGAGCATGGAGAATACCTAACTCCACAAATTATAACTTGGGCCTTTATTCTGATAGAGAAAGTGGGTGAAAATTTTTTAGCATGAGGGTTTTGACCATCTGTTTTATAAGAAAATAAACTCTTGTAATAAGGCAAAGTAAGATTGATGAGAAGAGAAAGTAAAGTCTAAAAAGGTAACCAGGAAAATTAGATTGCAGAAGTTGGAATTAAAGGGGAGATTCCAGAGTTAGAACCCATGGGACTCCAGGCCCTTTTGGTTTGAAAAATGAGAGAATAAGCGTTGAGGATGATACTGAGGCATGAATTTCAGAAACTGGAGAGAAGCTGTTAATTGAATAGTGTTCTCAAGAAAACGAGAAGCTATTTAGGAAAGAATATAACACATGTAAGCAATACAATTGTATAATTCTAATACTGACAGAAGAAAAATGTATTCATCAAAATCATTTTTGAGGTGCTCATGAACCATTGGATTCAATGTCTTTCTGCCATGGTGCTTGGCATAGAGAACATCAATAAATATAAATTTTTTTTCTTTAAACCTGAAGTGCGCTGGTGTGGGGTCTGGGAAGGCAAAGAATGTGGGAAATTGAAATGGAGCTATGTAGAAAATCATCACCTATCACCTTCTACACATTTTTACTTATTCTGTGAGAAATTTTATAGACTATAAATGTTAAAATGAACACATAATTTGTGTTTTTAACATTTAAGAATTGATCTATGAACAAGTAGGCTTATATATCAAGCAATCCCTACTCATCTTGTAATGAGATGCTAATTTCCTTTGCTGCTTATAAACTTGCATTAACATTTTGCTAGCTAATTACAGTTAATTATGAACATTGAATTCATATGTGATTACTAACAGCATTGCCAAATCTGTGTGTTTGGAAGAGGAGGAGGAGGGAGGTATTTCTTGAAGTGACTGAAAATTGCACTGAGTTGGAACACCAGGGTTTTATATAGAAAAACACTTTTGAAAAATCTGCAGTATCCTCACTGTAGTTAAAATTGTAGTCACTCCTAACTTATTCCATTAAAATATGCAAAGTATATTATGCTCTTAAATATACACTTAACTTAGGTTTTAGGAAAAGTAAATAATCTTTCCTGACATATCTAATTTTAAATATGTATTTCAGTGTTATAATACAGCTTTTGCTTTCACAAGAAATGCTGGTTATGCATTTAATATGGGTAATTCCTAACTTACAGGAATTGTTTTCTAAACATGTTATTGGTTGTTTACTCCTGCTTCTTTTATGCCACAATAACAGGCTATACAACCACACGGTCATCAGCTGTGAGTTTCTGCAATCTGTGTCTTGTGAAATTTCTCCAGACTATAGTCACCTCCCTTCTCCCTACCTTAAACAACAAATTTTGATGTAAATTTCATGAATAGTTTTTGCTTCCAGAGATAAGAAAGTGTATGGTCATCAGCTGATTGCAAACATATGATTAATGACTATATTAATAATCAAAAAGTTCTACTTAAAAATATAAGGGAAAAATCTATGGAGGGAAGGAATATTTTCTGTTATTGAAGATGCCTCAAGTCTGCCACTGTTTTTGTCTTCACTGAGTGAGAAGTGCACCATTCTCTATTCCGAAGTCAGGGACTGTTGCTTACAGGACAGATTGGCCCACAGACACGTGTAGCTTGACCTACACAGTGTTAAAGACAGTGAATTAGTTGTTGACATTTCTACGTTGCAAGATTTCATAATTTTAAAAAGATGCTTCTCTTTAAAAATCGGAAAATCTGATAATATAGATACTACAGTAACTAAAAATGATCATCCCCTTTAGTCAGAGAATGTACTTTGTGATTTCTACTGTTTCTGGTGCCTTATCATTGTCCTGATCTTAAGACCAAGACCCAGTTCCAATTTATCATAAATTTGTAGTATCTCCTGGCTTGCTTGACACATTTGCATTACATAACACAAGGTTAACTTGTGTTTGTGTGCCTGTGTGATTTATAAACAGATATGCAAAGAAATGATACATTTGTCCCCAGTATCATAATGCTACTCTGTCATCTTCTTCCTTGTTTTCAGCTCTGTGGTATGCCTCCTGCCTGTTCTAGCAATTCCCAATTGTAGAAAAAAGTGAAGGCAGGGTTAATTTTACAGCATCTTTCTTTATTAGTGATTTCCACAGTTAATATTTTGAAACATTGGAATTTTATTCAGCATACTTATACCAATATCAAGAATTTTGTTTTATGTGTACTCCAACAAAGATGTATTTTCTGTTTGTTTTAAAAGGAATATTTTGATTATTTTAAAGCAAAGCATTTTCCTACCACCATTAATCAGAATATATTATTATGAATTTCCATGATTGCATGGTAAATTGGTAATTTTTTTGCATATTTCAGATATTAAAAATAAATCCTTTTCAAATAGGGATTTCCCCTACTAGGTTGAACCCTACCCTGGTGTTCTCTCTCATTTTTCTCTGCTCATTTAACATCAGTTCTTCTCTCTGAGTTCCCAAGTTCCATTTTTCCAGTTTCTGCCTCACCTTGCTCTCTGCATTTCTCTGTGCACACATAGTCAGCAATGTGTCAGTGTTTAAGCTATGAAGGCTCAATAACTTACTTTTGTGGAAAGTTTATATTTGTTTAATTTTTTTTCACCAGAGAAATTATATGGTGAAACAGCAGTGCCTGTAAATGCAAGTGATTTTCTATATAATTTAAATGCCTCATAGGTTGAGTGACTTTTAAAAGTTACTATTAAGTTATAAGAAGTTCTAGAAATGAGCTCCCTCAACACCAAGTTAATATTTGCTTCTCCAGAATGGCCAAACTACTTTCAGTCAAAACAAACATTTTCGCCAGCTGCCCTGGCCCTTTTCTGCAGTGCTGATTATAATTATGCACAACCATTATTATGGAATTCATTGATAAGTGTTTTAAGCAGGTGACATAACTATTTCCTTAGGAAAAAGAAGTGTGAAAATAAGGAGATGTAAAAATAATTGTGCTAAAAGTTTTGATTCAGCTCTTTTATTAAACTAGGAAACTTCTATACATATGGTTTTTATTGGGCAAATAAATTTCTTTTATTTTAAATCTTGTCCATAATATTATAGATAAGACAGTGGACTCCTCAGAACACAGTTTGTCTTTTAGTCTCAGGCCTGAGTGATAGTTACATTTTTTTTTTCCTGTTCCCTACCTTTATTTGTATTTTTTATTTTTAATTTTAAAGATGTGGGGTACAATTCAGGGTAATTTATACAGATGTTCATTATGCAGGTTCCCTTTTGGTGAGGTGTGACCCTCCCTCCCCTGGCAGTTTCCTATTACTGCCAGTTCTGCCCCTTCCCCACCTGGCAGTTTCCCACTAGAATGACAAAATTATAAACTTCACAGCAACTTGGATGAACCTCGAGTCTATAATACTGAGTGATCTATCACAGAAGCAAAGAATTGAGTACCATATGTTCTCACAAAAAAGCAGACCTTGAACAATTATCATAATACTATAAGAAAGGGATTGGCAGTAGTTACATAATTTTGACAAATAACTTATGTGGGAATCAGTTTCTTTATAAGCAAATTAAATCTATAATTTGCATCATAAAGTTTTGTGCAAATAAATCGAAGAAACATATCTGAAAGCACCATGGGACCTTTAACCTGCTCTAATAATGAAATTCATTTCAATTATTACATAAATGAATAAAAAGATACTTATTTAATACTTACTATATGCAAAACATTGAATTGGTCACTACAGGGGATAAACAAAAGAAAAATCACCCTTCAGTACCTCCTCAATACGTTAATTGTTGGTAACTGTAATGTAAGGAATTATCTCTTCAAAGATCAAGTACCGTAAAATAAGTATAAACTAAGTATTCTCAACACTGAAAAAAGAAATCAAGAATGCTTTCATTAGGATGCTGATATTTGAAACACATTTTTAAAGATGGGAAGATGAATTTTGAGAAAGAATATTCTAGATAAAAGGAACCAAAAAAAAGAGCAGAAAAGCATGTAACTGAATGATTGAAACATATTAGTAGCATAATAAGTAGGTCAGAGTGGAAGACACATTTAAGGGTGTCATAGATTTGGCTACAGAGTTAGTGAAGTATTATTGAGTCTGATTATATATTTAATATATATATAAATGAGACTTTAACAAAGTTTTTGTATCTCTGATACAGAATCATTGAGTTTTAAAATACAAGGAGATTCTTAGATTATCATTTAATTTTACACACATATTTCTCAGAGACCTTAAGTGATCTTTTGGAAAGTACAAAGCTAATCAATAACAGGGAGATTTAAAGAAACTCCACTTTAGAAAGATTAATACTGCACCAGAGACAAAGAGCTTGTTTGAAGGTAAAATAATAAGTCCTGGTCAACATATACTAATTGGAGTTAAACTAAGACAAATCAGGAAGAGGTATTTAGTTGACATTTGAAAAATTAGGATTTCATAGCTCAGAAGAGAAGTAGAATCTAGAGTGATATATTTAAGAGCTATTTGATTCTATGTGAATCTACAGGAATAAAACTAATTTTATTCAGATTGAAATATTTTAAAAACTCTTTTAAAATGTTGAGTTTTTTCCTTTATTTTATTCTCCTATTTTGTCCTATTTTTAATTTAAAAAAAATTTTTTTAAAGATGTGTACAATTCAGGGTTAGGTATAGAAGTGTTCATCATACAGGTAAAATTTGGTCTTCACTTTGGTCCCCACTTCACGTGGTTTGAGATCAGTTACCATTATTGATGAAGTGTGCCCCGCTGTCCCTGGCAGTTTCCCTCTACTGCCAATCCCTTTCTTAGGGTATGATGATAATTGTTCAGGGTCCACTTATGAATGAGAACATGTGATACTCAGTTCTTTGTTTCTGTGATAGATCACTTAGTATTATAGACTCTAAATTCATCCAAGTTGCTGCAAAGTTCATAATTTTGTCCTTCTTTATGACTGCTCAATATTCCACTGTGCATATGTACCACATTTTTTTATCCAGTATACTTTCGATAGGCAGCATAGTTGGTTCCATGTTTTTGCTATTATGAATAGTGCTGCAATAAACATGCTTGTGCAGGTATCTTTTCTTATTACTGGTAGATCACTTTAGTAACACTATAATGACCCATTGCATCAAGTTAAACATTGAATAAAAACTCTGTGGAGAAAGAGACTTATTATCTAATACAACATTGTATTCTCAGAGCCTAATATAGTGGTTGATAAACAATACACACTCAAGAATCTCCTTTGAAAGAGTGAATGTTGTTATTTAAAGAATAATTATGTTTTGTGGGCTTTGAGATCATCTTTTAAAAGCTTTAACTTTTAGCTAATAGCCATGCAATGTGTATGAACAGAATTGGGTTTTGTATTAAATCTGACTTGTTATATGTTTGAGTTGGTATATTACCACAAATACCTCTTATTAAATGTGATATGGACATACAATGAAATAACTTCTAAATTTTGGATATTTTACGGAATATTCAAAGCGAGGTCCAGACGATTGAAAATCACTTCAAGTGCATATGTGACATCATGCTATTAAGTGGCAAGTTTCACTGGAACTCCTATTATTACATCACGATAAATAACTGAATCATGTTCTAATGTATGCATAATATGTTTTAGAGCTAACTGATCTGGATGCTGTTGCCCTTTGAAAATATTTTACATATATGTATACACACATATATTTCTCGCATATATATAAAACATATTTATATATGTTTCTTTTTAAGAATAGACATTCTGATGCTTTAGAAATAATGGATAGATGAATAGATTTAAAAATCAATGTTTTGTTGACACAGGAGAAAATAACATTTTTTTCATGTGTCCTGTAAGTGTTGTTATCAGGAAACAAAGTGGCAAAAGAATGTTCATATTGGTATGTTCTCATTTTCTCATGTTTGTTCAACTCAATAAAGGCCTTTGTTAATTAAGTGAAAATCCATATTATTTCTTCCAATGTGCCTTGATTTAAAGCCCTACATAAACTATGTCAACATTACTGACACTCAGTAAACAAACATCAGTTCAAGATGAAATGTCAAACATGTACTTTGAAGGTACCTACAGAAGGAAAGTACTCCCCAAGCAGCAGGTCTCCTCAAACAGTTTTTCAACCCCCATAGCACCTGTCTGCATGGTATCCTATGAAAAGGACCAAATAAGCAAACACAGGTTTGTATGGGTGGCCTCGTCTTCACTGTTCTTGCCTTGTAATTGAATGCACTTGCCCTTTCTGTTTCTGCCATTGCTGGAAGAGTAATGGCCATCTATAGGCCCTTGGCCTCTGTAGTTGGTTTTGGATCTCAAACCTCCACTCTGTTTCTGCCAAGTAAATCTTGCTCTCTGATTGAGAAGACTTTATCAAATGAAAACAGGATAATGCCTCTGTAACACTCCCCTTGTTAGGCAGAGCTCAGGCTATAGTTTTTACCATGTGAATTCAATTTTCTCTACTACTTTTTAGCAGTGTTTCAAAGGGGCACTGTTGAACCTACTGTATGTCCAGAGCCTCATATTAGGTTTTCCACTAGGAAAGTAGCTATATTAGAGATGTCAATATTTGTAGGGGAAGCAACAATAGGGCTCTATATTCTTAAACTCTTGAAGAAGGTCAAAAATAGTTGACCACTAGGGGAAGATTCATAACCTTTTAAAAAATATATTTGTATGATTATAAATGTATATCACTAGACCATAGGCATAGTTTATTCAGTAAAAACTAAACAGTTAATTTCTTCTAGGAAATAATATTATTGCTGAATGAGAATTGGGATGAAAGCACTATTTGAGATGCATCTGCTAAGCATATATATAACCAAAGGACTATTTCAGAAGAATAAAGACATTTGAGTAAAAGCTAAGTGGGTATTATTTAAATAGCTGTTTATATTTTATATCTACTAAAATATTGTTTTCCAAGTTTGAATTAGTTGGTAGTCCAATAGATTAAACATTCTTGAAATCCTATTATTTAACAAATAAATTGTGCCTGGCAGACTTACAAAGAGACTCCTAAACCAAAACATATGTGAAAGGTGTTGGAGATCACTAAATTTCAGTACAGAAACATTTTCTGTGCCAGCCACTGAGCTTGAGGGTGAGCTGTCATCACCAAATAAGTCCCCGTGCCTTGACTCAGAGAGGCACTTACTCTACAGTGGACCCCCAAAACAGCCAAATGGAAATTGTCAGCATGCTATGGCAACAGCAGGGTGGTAAGTTTGAAAATGTATGCCCCCAAGCAATTGTTAATATAGAACACACACAGAAAAAATCAGATCAGCTTTGTATTTGATTTAAATCTTCTTTTCCGGTTTTTGTTTTCAACATATGGAATTCAGTTCATGCAGTTGTATGACCATGACTGAGAGACTAGTTGCTGCCCTGACTTAGAGAGGCTCTTCTAAGCATTTGTGAGTCTGCTGAATTCACCTGAGGCTTGATATAAATCTTTGGGATTAACTTAGAAATGATAGAACAGATCAGGTATCCTCTCTGGAGGGCTTGTTGGGTACTTTTCCAAAGCAACCCAAAACTCTAAGGCATAGCAAAGCTTAGTAATATACTAAGAGTGAAGGATGTGATTTCTAGATCCAAAAACACTAAGGAAAAAAAGTTATCTAAATATATATGCCTAAGTATATATCTAGGATAGACTAGATAATGCCTCATCTCTATAGTTAAATAAATTTACTTCCTTTTATATACAGATTTTAAAAAACACCTTTTTTTCCTTGAGTTTTTACTGCTATTTATTTTTCTTAGATTTATGGTTTAAGAACTAAAGTATGATGAATATCTGTTTCAAGAAGGAGTTTTAGACAAAAGTTTCAAATGATGGGAAAACGTCAAAGAGGGAAAAAAATAAAAGCCTGAAAAGTTTACTTTACTCTTTTTACTCTTGTAAAGTCTCAGTGTTGCAGTGAAGGGGACTAATAATGCAATCTTCACTGAAGCTCCCAAGCTTCACTCCCTTTAAGGTACTTTCTGTTCTACATATCACAATACATGGAAATGGGATGCAGAGACTTACCTCTGGTTCATGTTTGCTCTGTGTAGCACGGAACCAGTCTGAGCTGAAATGCACTTGACCCAATTAGGCAGTCCAGTGCCTCAAGAGAGGTTGTGAAAGGATGGTCTCTAATATGTACCTAGCAGCTTTCCAAACTTGAATGGTTCAACCTGCTATAAATAATTTCTGTTTTCTTAGGTATTTTTCAACTTTCTTTTTCACTTTGTGTATTCTTACTGTGATTTGTAAACACTAACAGTTGATGCCCATGTCTTACTTTATTTAGTTGTTTCCGCATCTGTAAAAATAGGGACTGGAATTCCTCTCCCTAAATCATGTAGTCTTATGAATTTACAACCTAAAGCTCTAATCTCAAACTGTCTCAAGAGTAGTACTCTAGTTTGCTATTCATTCTTCACAGAAGTTTTTCAGTTTGGAATGTATCTGCACATCTACATAACTAAAAGTTTTCCTTGGGGGTCTATTGTCTAGTCATCAGTGAAACTAAGTAGAAGCCCTACAGGCAAACATCTTGGTTCTGTCATGATATGGGATCAATGGTTCTCAAACCTGCTTGAACTTCAGTGTCATCTGGGAGATTTATTTAAAATATGCATTCTTGAGCCCCACCCAAAGAAAATGTAATTTAGATTACAATGGGGTGTAGATATCTATTCTTATGACTTGCCTGAAAGTCTTCCTCATTATACAAGTAGCTTTAGGAGTATATGCCACTCCTGGTAGTTTACTTACAATGTTAACAGTCGAAGTGTAGTTAAGTCCTTTAGATACATAAAAATATTAAGATGAAATTTTAGCAACATCTTAGATAACATAGCAAAATTTCTCAAATGATGGTCCAATATCTGAATATTATGGAAATTTGGGGGAGAAGAAAAGTTATCAATCTATTTAAATGGTCTACTTTGTGAGCATAGAATATTCTTGCTTATATTTAGAAACATTACACGTAAAAACAAGATGTTAATAAACATATCATACAACCAAGACACTGTCTTTTTAGCAAAATATTAAGCCTGTAATGATGACTGTTTTTTTTATGGTTAGCAAATAGTTTTTGCACCTTTACAAGGTTTTCATGCCAGCCATAACTTGTAATTGACCTGATCCAGTATTTCCACAATATTTTTGGTAAGTGTTCAGGGGTCTAAAGAAAGAGAATAGCTGATATACTATCTAGAAAATAATTATTGGTAGATCTAAATGTGCATAATTATGTGATATTAATTTTTAATAAAATTTTCTTAGATGGCAAGATAATTTTTAATATTTTAGGGCTACTAAATGGAAAATAATTCTGACAAGCAATGCCCAAGATTAATATACCTGTAGTATATATTTTATCTAATTCTGAGATGTCCTGGTTGAATTAGCAATGAATCATGTAATTTAGACATTGAGTTTTAGAGTTGATTTTTTCTTTTGTGGCAATATCTTGCCTTTTCCTTTACTTTCTGTTACTTGTTAAATATTTGCAAAATAATAATTTTAAGAGATTTAAGAATATATGGCACATGAGGATGCCCTAAAAATTCAAACTCCTTGTATTAAAGGATCACATGTCAATGGTGCCAAAAATTTGTCCTTGAAGCATTTATATGCTCTTCTCAGAAATTCTGTTCAAATCAGGAATTTGACTATAATTTAGAGAACACATACACATATATAACAAGACAAAAAGAAATACAAAATACATTAAATTCAGTAATTAATTTAATGAAAAGCATAGGTAGATGTGAAGAAAGATTTTCTTGAGAAAAAATATTAATGATGAAATTTGAGAAATTAGGGCCTCAGTGATGGATCCTCCCATTATCCAGTGGCATGTGGTTGTTAGAATGAAATAAGAGGGAGGAAGAAGGGAGGAAGGGGAGGATGAGGATAATGTTGATTTTTGCTTCAAGCTTAATCCTGAGGGCTGTAATTTTCATTCCAAAACATGGGGGAGGTAAATGGAATGGTGGCTTAGGATGATAACACCTTGAATTTCAGCCATACTTGGTGGTACAAGCAGGCAGAATCTCTTCTTTTTCTCTCCGCTGAGGTCCACAGGCCCAGATATAGAAGCAGTCCTAGTTTGTTTGCAGTAGAGCTCCAGCAGCAGAGCCATGTGGTGAATGAGTTTTATCTAGGAACAAAAGTGTTGGTAAAATAATAAGATCATGTTTGTAACAGTTTTTCAAGAAAAGAATTTATATTTACAATGCTCCTTTGTTTATTAATCCTTTAAACTCTAAGCCCAAGGTACAGAGATGGTTTTTTTTCAGAATAAATTCCTCTTCTGACCTATTTTTCCCCACCAATGCAGGATTGTGTAAACTGAAAATCTCTGACTGAGCTGTCACCATTATATTGAATGCTGTGTGATATGGCAATGCCAACCACTCTCTGCTTTTACTAATCCTCATTCCTACCAGTTTGTCGTTTTGCTAGTTAGTAAGTCGTTCATGTTTCTTTTTTCTTCAAATGTGAGCGTATTATTATATATCTGAAGTGGACATGCTTTGTCTGTTATACATGAGAGAGAATGGAAAGAATACAGCAAATGCTCTAAAATTTAGCCCTAAAGGGTCATTTTTAAAATTCAGATGATCTGTCAAATCCGTTGTTATCTGATATCTTTATGAAATTTAAAAAACATTGAGTTTTTAACCTTCATATTCATGGTGAGCCCTTCAAGAAATAGTAACACTTTTTAAAAAAACACTCTAGAGAATTTGTTAAATAAAAAATAAAAGCCGGGCCGCGCCTTTGGGAGGCTGAGGTGAGTGGATTGCCTGAGCCTGCGGGTTCGAGACCCGCCTGGGCAGCGAGACCTCATCTCTACAAGAAATCAAAAAATCAGCCGGGCGTGGTAGTGCATGCCTGTAATTCCCAGCTCCTTGGAAGGCTGAGGCGGAAGGATCGCCGGAGCCCAGCAGGTCGAGGCTGCGGTGGCCGGGAGCGGCCACTGCACTCCAGTCTGGGTGACAGAGTGAGACTCCAATTCAAAAAAAAATAAAAATAAAAATAAAAAACTCCTTTGCTAATTATAAAAGACTATTAAAAACTGTGTTATCTGAATATATTTAATCCAGGTATCCCCCTACATGTGATCTTTTTTTTAAGAAGCAAGAAATGAATTCACAAAAGCTTATCTTTTACATAAATACGTGATAATGAGACTGCTAAATACATGCCAAATCTAGTTAAAAGATAATGTAAGTGATTAAGGAAGGTTTATTTTTTTTAAAAGCTTCATGTTGAAGTAAAATCTAAACACAAGCAAAAAAGTTATCTCCCCAGTGTTTCAACTGAGTGTTTCAAAGAAAGTAAATTGTTAAAATTATCATCTGTTTTTATCACTGTCAGTTCCTTTGTGTTTGTATCATGTTGAATCTTCTAGGGCCATCCGGTCTGGTGTTTAGAAACAGGAATTCTGGCCTCAGACTGACCAGGGAGCCAGCCCTGGTTCTGCTGTAAATGTGAGCGTGCTATTAAAATATCTAGGCCTCAGTTTCCTCAACTACATATTAGGATAAAGATAATAATGGGCAGGATGACCATCCATCATAGTTTGCCAAGGACCGTTCCAATTTATGCCAATTGTCCTGAAGTAATTATTGCTAGTTTGCCCTTTTCACATTCAAAAATGTCTCATTATGGATGATAACTTATTGTTTCTTTACTTATGTAACTATTGTGAAGATTAAGTGAGATGATCCATAATCCTGGAAAAGTCGTAGAGAAATATGACTTATAAATATAAGATTATTATATTTCTTTTCTATTATAGCTCCAATAAAAAGAAAATAATAGACAAGGAAAAGCCAAAGAACTGTACACCCCCCATACAGTACATGTAATGAACAGTGAAGTCTCAAGGACTTCCAAGATACTCTCCAAATGACTATTGGCAAAAATTCTGGTTGTGTCTTATCTTGCGTCTAAGTACAGAAACAATATTGTTTCATCCGTGAGGCTACATTCCCAAAATTTCAAACCATTACTGTAATAAACTGCAAAAGTGGAAAATAATGTTGTTCAATCAGAATCAGGTCTAAAGAAATAATGTTATTGGTAGAAAACATGGTATGAAAATAAGTTTTGGTCTTTGAGGCAGATATTTTAGGTGAATAATTGATTATATATTAGTCATAAGCTATCTGGGTTTCATTGTTGGGTAAAGATATAAAAGCATAAATGGTCACCCATTAATACAATGGATGCAGGTCTGCTATTCAGCTGATAAGCATCAATATAGGTGTTAAAATGTTAGAAATGTTATAAAATGTTAGAAAACCCCAGGTGACCATTTTCCACATTGTTCACCTCAAGCCTGCTCAAGAACTTTGGTCTCACCCAGAATCCCAAAACTAAGTAGTTCATTTCTGGTTCAGATTGGGGGCCCAAAGCTCAGCTCCAGTTTAAAGCTGCAATCTTTCTAATGGAAGGTACCTATGCTATTTCTTTAATAGCATCCCTGAGTGAGTGGCATGGGGAAATTGGTGCTTTTCAGCCATGGCAAATGACCAACATGCCTTTTTCTGCAAGTTCTTGTGGTGTCTGAACTGAAGGTCAACTTGGACAAAGAAGGACATATGGAAAATCTTAAAAAGGCTTTTTGTTATTTTCTTTGAGAGCATTTTGTTGGAATACACAGGTCTTCTGGAATTATAAAAATATTTTAATCAATAACCTCATCTAAAACACATAATGAATTTTCCTGAGTCATGTTGTTGTCTCATTTACAATCACACTATATTAATTTGAGCAAAAATCTTTTTTTAAAGTTTCACAATGACCTAAGTTTTTATTATGGAGATCACTACAATAAACTTATTTTGTTTTCTCTATGTAATGATGTCCAAAACGAATCTCCTTTTCTTTTGAAGAAATATGTGAATAACAAGTGACACCAGCTACTGTACCAAGGAGATAAACATGCTAGTTACATGACTAAGGTCAGGGATTAAGCTGCCACAAATAACAATATTGCAAAAAGCAAATCTATGAGAGTATGTTGAGTCTCCACAGGGATTTCTCTCAGATACCCAGCAGGGGCAGCGGGGTTGTTAATGAAGGGGTTCATCTGCCTACAACAAAATGTGTCTGAATTGTGTAGCGCCAGAGTGATGATAAAATGCTTTGTCTATGGCCACATTCTGCCATTGTGTTTGCATTAGAAGCTTGAGTAACTCTGTATAAGAGTAACAAGCACAGGCATTTAGAGATGACAAAGGGGTTCAGGAGTGTGGAAAGACAAACCAAAACAAACAAAATTTGTTCATGATATTCACCTTCCAATTTTTTTAAATTAACATTCGAATAATATTTTCAGTCATAGTTTCCAAAATTAACATTGTTGTATTCCATGAAAATGTACCACATTTTAGGCACATATATTTCAATTTATTTTCACTAATAGTGAATGTATTCAATTTTTTTTTTGAGTTGGCATTCTTTGTGTCTAATTTGCGCTGTGACTCCCTGCTCTTCTCAACATATTCTGATACTATTATACATAAAGATGCAGCTTTTCCTCTCCTGCTCCATGAAATCTGTGCAGCAAATTCTAGTACTTAGTTATTTCTCTCTCCTCTGAACTCGTAGGGATTATTGTCAGTGGCAGTCTGTGGTAGGCTAAATAATGGCCCCAAGAAAGACATCCTCATCCTAATTCCTAGAACCTGTGTATGTTATCCCATATGAAAAACATTTAATTAATTAAATTAATTTTACAGATGTGAATACAAGTAAGTTTTTGGGTTGTGGATATTATCCCGGATTACGCAGGCGAGTCCTAAATGCAGTCACAATTATCCTCATAAAAGAGGGACTGAGAGGCTGACACACAAAAAGAGAAGACATGACCATAGAGGGAGAGATTGTAATGAGGTGATCTCAAGCCAAGAAATCAACAGAAGCTGGAAAGGGCAAGAAATAGATTTTTCCCAAAACCTTCAGAGGGTTGTAGCCCTGTCAGCACCTCAATTTCAGTTCAGTGATACTGATTTTTATTTTTAGTCTCTAAGAATGTGAAAGAATACATTTCTGTTGTTTTAAGTTACCAAGCTTGCGGAAATTTGTTACAGTCATCACAGAAAACTAATATACAATTATGCAAAGAATACGCATGTATACATTTAAATGCATGCAGAATCTCTTTTGAAAAATATAATTATTTCTTATTTTAAAAATATATAATTATCATGAAATCAAGCATAGTTACAGAAAAAAATACATGACTCTTCAGCATGAGCTATCACATGAGTTAGCACAAAGAGATCATACTTGTATAACTACCACCCAGGTTGAAAAATATACCTAGCTCGTTTGTCTCTCCTAATGACTATTTCTTCC
Source organism: Carlito syrichta (assembly GCF_000164805.1). Classification (NCBI taxonomy): domain Eukaryota; kingdom Metazoa; phylum Chordata; class Mammalia; order Primates; family Tarsiidae; genus Carlito; species Carlito syrichta. The sequence goes on along the minus strand of NW_007249792.1, from coordinate 405,812 downwards.
CTTCTCCCTGAATTGTAGCCACTGTGCTGACTTCTAACACCATAGATTGCCTGTTTTTGAACTTTATGTAAGTGGAATTGTATAGTATGTTTTATTGTGTGTATGACTCATTTCGTTCAGTATTTTGTTGGAGAGATTCAATGACATTGTAATGTGTAGAAGTATTTAATTAATTTTTATTACCCATTGTATTAATTTTTATACCCATTGTAAGAATAATATAATAATTTGTTTACCCAGTCTCCTGTTGGTTGACATTTATGCCATTTTAAGTTTAGAATTTTCATGAATAGAGCTGCTGTGAACATTCATGCATATATCTTTTGGTATATACCTAGGAATGGAATTGCTGGGTCCTATAGTATGTATATGTTCAAATTGAACAGATAAAGACAAACTGTTTTTGAAAGTGGTTATACAAATTTATATTCCTCCCAGCGGTATGTGAAAATTCCAGTTTTAAATCTTTGCTAAATCCTAGAAATGAACGTTTTAATTTTTTTATTATTGAAAGCAAGCACATTGAGCCAATCTGGTGGCTATGTAGTAGTATCTCATTGTAATTTTAATTTGTATTCTCTGGATTACTAATGAGTTTGAACATTTTCAATGCTTGTTAGAGATATCTCATAAGACAAGTATTTCTATTATTACCTATTTTATTTGATTTTATCTTTTTCTTTTTGGTTTCTAAGAGGTATACATAGTGGATATTAACCCTTTATAAGTTGTATGTGTTATAAATCTATTCCCATGATTTTGATTGCTTTTTTCACTACTTAATGGTGGTGCCGTACTACTGAAATCGTAAATTGTAGTGCATTCTAACTCATCATACTTTTCATTATGGTTTATATTTATGTGCCTTATTTAAGAAATCTTTCCCTGTCCCAAGTCCATAGTGATAATCTCATATATCACTCTTTAGGTGTTTTGTTGTGTAACTTCACATTTCATTTATAATAGACTTGCCTTCCAGAAACAATATACCAGTGTATATTTGTACCAACTGAGAGTATCTGTTACTCTGTACCCTTACCTATAGTGTTTATTTTTTCTCTCTCTTTGATTCATCTATTATGAAAAGATACATCATCTACTACATTCAGTAGTTCCCACCTTCAAGAACAAGTATATTTATGCATGTAATTTTTAAATTATGTGTGAGGTAGAGATCATGATAAAAGTAACCTATAGTTTATCAGTTTAAAAACAAAATATTAAAGCTTTAAAATCAGGGAAGACTATTTTGTCAGCAATGATAATTTTTCTTTTTATATATTTACTCGGTAAAAGTATTGCTACTTCTCTAGTTTGAAATTCTAGGAGGAAAAGCTGTTTATAAATTATGTAAAATGAAGGCTAAATAAATATTCTTGTATTCTTTTTTTCATGAAGAACAGTAAAGATTACTGTAGAAGATTAAGCAATTATCCACTCCTGGTAGAATTAGATAGTCATACTTAAGGCTAAATTTAGAAACTTAGCTGCAAAATGATGTTTTGTGTGACATTCAAATGCTAAATCAAAAGGCAGTAAAATCTCTTACATTAAGAAACATGTGTTGCTGTGGAACTTGATGAGGGAAAGGGTGTTGAAGTGGGTTATGAGAGATCTTATCATCTCTCCATGTCAAAGACTGTTCTGTTTTAAAAGAGGACTGTAGAGCTGGAAAAGACAGGATTTCTTGATCTAGATTTTACAGCAAAATTACCATGAATAGACCATTATAGATTGAAAAATGAAATGAAAACATGGGATGAGAATGACTGCCTTCCATAAAACATAGGCGGCATAAATCATGTATAGGAAAGAAACACTAAATTAAAAGGAGATGAAAGGTGAAGAGAAAGAATGCTCTGTTGGATGACAATTTTGGACTTACTTGGAATATATTGCTTATGTTTTCTAAATATACTTGATAGAGGAATAGAGAGTAGAAATCCTTTGCAGAATAAAAACATCAAAAACTATAAAAAGGCTGGGACTAAGAAGTTGTTTTAACCTTATTTAAAGAAGACTAACTTTTTTTTCTCCAATTGTGTTTAAAGAAGAAATATTTAGTAGGGTGGAACATGGTGCCCCATGATATGACCTTGAGTGTTATTCAGTGGCCAGAGTAGGTAGACATAAAGTTCGTAAAAGTTACCATCTAATGAACAGTACATTTTAAATTGCTGGATTTTATGTACTATTGTGTCCTGGATAGGGAAGGGAGTTATTTACAATTGCACTTTTTGTAGGTGTGTCACTGGGAAACTGTTTTTTCCCTCCTGTGCCTTGGCCACAAAGAAAGAATAAACAATTGGAAAGGCAATCAGGTTTTAACCAGTGGCCAAAGAATGGAGAAGGGAACTTATGTTCTAAAGGCACCTTGTCCCCCAGCAATGGGAGATATAGGAGCTTTAAGGAGTTGGTTGTGGGTTGGGAAAGGTCTGCAAACATGAACAGGGTGGAGTTCCAGACGCACAGGCACAATTTGCTGACGTGCTTCTCCATAAGTTGCAGGTAAACCAAGGGGCTGCGGTTTTCCTATGGGGAGGGACTTTTCACATTGTAATGATATGCTAACGAGGTAAAGGTAACTGGAGGTAGCCCCTTCTAATCTGCTCTGGTCGGCACTGATGTTGCCCCAGGTCCAGACCTCCTCAGGTGTCTGGCAGTGAGCCACGTGGCCATTTGTGGCACTTGGTTGGGCAATCTGGCTTCCATAAGCAGCTATGCCTATAGCTAAATAGACTAAAGGAAATCTTGTCCCAAGTTTTCACCAGGAAGCAGAGGCTGGAAAACTGTGCATGCGTGACTATGACTACCTGCAGGTCAGAATTCTTAAGGAAGCACATAATTAGGCATTAACTACAGCAAAAACAAGCAATAAGAAATTATGTCAGGGCCATTGTGGTGACAGGTGCAGGATTTTAATCAAGATAGTACGTGACTCTCCTAAAGTCAAAAAATAGAGCTTCAAGTTAAATTACGAGACGAAAAAGGGGAAGCATAGACCTAGGCAAAATCCAGAGGGAAACATTACTTGTAATAGTTTTCTGTTTATTGTTCTAAACTTTAGTTATTTGTGTAGATTTTTATTCTAAATATAAATAAAAGCAAACTAGACATATTCAAATTCAGATTTAGTTAAGTTTTCATGCTTAACCACTATTTAATAATTATGTAGTTACATCCTAGACACCTGGATTAGTTGCATGTGCAGCAAAAGAAATACCAGGGAGGAAGCAAGAGCATGTTATGGATAGAATTTGAAAGAATTTAAACTTTATCCTGGGACAGTAGTTAATGGTAGTTTTAGAAAAACTTAAAATCAGAAAGGACCAATCCTAGAAAGAATTTTACTGATACTTAGTTCAACCCCTTTTTTACAGATGCTAAAATTGAGGCTGGATGAGATAATATGCCCAGGAGTAAAAAGCTGGTTATAAGAACAAGGTTGTTGTTCTACCTCTTGTACTTACTCTGTCTAATGGATGCTTCCTACCGTGCTCCCTTGCTTTTTTGTACCACCGGTGGCTCTTTTATCTATTGCCTCAACCAGCCCTATATCGATTTCTCAGAACTGGAAGACTTGTTGAGAAATTACATTGTTGGCTCATTGTCCACAATACCTCAAAAGCAATAAAACCCAAAAAACAAAATACACTATTCTATGCCAATGCTTCTCCGGTATGGGGCCCTCCATAACTGGAAGAGTGCTAACAGTTATTACCAGTCTACACCACAATAAACAAGAAAATGAGAATGTGTCTTTAGAAAATGTATGGCAATTTGTCAAAGTACTTTAAAGTCTACTAAATCTGATATTAATAAATGTAGGCTTGCATTTGCCTAGCTGAGTAGTTTTTATTTACCTAGAAATTTATATAATTGTATACTACAAAAACAAAGACACAAAAATACGCGTCCTTCACCACAATGTATTTGAGAGGGATCTATTTCATTTTATCCTCAAATTTCCTTCCTAGTGAATGAGAAATACTTGAAGTCAGGCAGCACTTACTGCTAAGGTGAATACCCCTTTCTCTTCTCTTTTATCTCTCCCTCTCCCAAATTGGGTAGAAAATTGAAGGTCTTCTCTAGGTCAATTCAGGCAATTTTCATTACATAGGTACAGTCTTCCCGTCTCTCTGCAGTATTCTGAAGTTTTCTAAAATAAATAGTAAAAATTTTAAGGTGTGCCCAGACTTGTGTAATACATTAGTCTGTTGTGTCGAATGTGTGTTAGAATGAATATGTACTCATTCATTCTATAGAAGGTATATAGAAGGAATTCTAGAAGGGTGTGTTATAATGGAAGGAACTTTAGGTTTATGCTTTCCTGAATTCTAATTCTGGCTCGGACACTCCCAAGCTGTAATTCACCAGCATATATTTAACTTTTTTTTTAGTTGTAGTTTCCTTATGTATAGGACATGAAGTACAATGTATGCACATCATAGAATTGTTGCAAGGCTTAAGTATATGTAATTAAAACACTTATCTAAGTGCCAGTAAGATTATATGTTAATAAATGAAGGTAAGTCACCTTTCTTATTTCTCACAGGAGGAAGTGAGAATCAGGAAACACTGAATAGAAATGGTAGTATTGGGTAAGCCTTATAAACATGAAAATATTAGCAAGACAAAAAGGCAGAAGGGACTAGTATGAACACAGCTGAGAAGCATGAGATAGCATAATGTTTTCCAGATGATACAGGTGACTCTATTGTAGGAAAATAAAGATCAAGGAGAAAGAATATACCAGATGTTGGGGAGGGGGAGGTAGCAAGCATCAGGTCATAAAAGTCCTTGTTTAGGATATTTATAGGCATGGACTTTTCCCTTTAGGTGAGACATTTATCACCTGGGTACATAGATTTCTCTTATGGAAAATGGTGGGACACTTACATGGATTTTAGAGTATCACTGATACCTTGAATTTGCATGAGATATTTTATAACTATGATCATACATGAAGAGAAAAAGAAAGGCCATAGCATTTACTATATTTTCTAAAGTACCTGTGACTTCTCAGAACCACTGGTTTAGAAAAAAGGAAGTCATTGAATTGATTTGAAGTGGGACAAGAGTGATGTGTGTGAAAGCGTGGTCATGTTTAGTATTTGGATGGTAATTAATTCAGGTAGAAGCATGAAGCTGACATGAGAATTTCACTTGACTTGGAGGGTATTGTTGGAGTCTTTGTATTCTGGGCTTCCAGCACACAAACTGCCCCTACTGCCCGTGTTTTTCCAACATTCAATCAAGATTTGAACAAAGGATGGAACTGTAGACAGTAAGAGCATTTGGAAGGCTCATGGCATCATCCATCAGAGATGACATGTTGTGTGTCTAGAATTGAGTGATAAGAAATGACAGATATGAGACACATTTAAGAGTTAGAGTTGGCAAGATTCAGCAGCTAATCGATTGTGTGTAAGGAAGGAATACAGAATGATTTTCTTGTTTGTCGGTAGGTAGGATATGGATGCCGGTGCCCTTCCGTGCCTGTCTTTAAAGGCATTTTTCAAAAATTGCTTTATACTGTATTCTGTTTCTGTGAACATGCTCTCTCTCTCCTTGAAGACTGGTTTTTTCTTCTTTTTAGTTTTTAATTAAAAAAAATATTCTCAGTAGCAGTTGGTTTAGTGATGTCTAGCTAAAAATACTTGGGAAATACAGTTGTCAAGTCAGAGATGCCACAGAGGGTCATCAAATTCCTAGTACTTACAGGAATGACCTTTTGTCTCCCATTTCCAACTCCTTGACAGTTTTGCCTCACAGTTGTTTTTAATCTGTGTGAAGGAACAGTTGGTTGTGTGGACCTCTCATAGATGGAGTACAAAATAGAGCCATGTAGCTACTGTTTGCAAATAGTGGTGGGAGAAAGGTTGGACAGATAGGGCTTGAGAGGTCCTGCTGGAGACTCAGCAAGAACAGTTTCGTATTGAATTGGTTGAGATTCAACTATTTAGTTTCACAGTTTTTTTTTTTTTAATTTTTTAAAATTTCACTTGGAAATTTTCCTCAAGCAGGTAGGGGATGTAACCCTTTTATAAAGAGAAAGATGTTTCAGAAAGATAGAGATTTAGAGGGATATTTTCATAGAGACTGTGTTATATGTCTTAAAAACCATTGCAGTGATGTACTAATTTAGCACAGTTTATGCATTTTTTTCAGAAAGACAGTATGGTGTATTGGGAAGGGTAATGGTTCTAGAGACAGAAAGACATCATTTTATTTTCTTTTCCATTGACCATTTTAAATTTTGTCACTTTGAAAAAAGATGTCTGACCTTACTAATTTATTACCATTATTCCTTAAAAACAAGAATAATGATAACAGTTAATATTTTCTGAGCAATATGATATACATCAAATTATTCTGTTTTATTAGCTTGTTTTATCCTAAGAACAAATCCACGGGATTAAAAATACCATTATCCTCATTTCACAGATAAGTAAACTGAAGTACCAAAAAATTAAATAACTTTGCTAGATGATAAAACAAATAAGTGTTAAGGAGAGTTATTTACCCTGCCTGTGCCCACACTCTGAATCCCTCTAATACTCTGTAGGGCTATAATAAGGATAAATGATGATTTATATAAAATCTTGGAAAACGATATTGGACAAATGTTTGGTTTGGTATGATCCTTAGTGATGTTGATATAACATTAGCAGATAGACTTTTGCTGGACGAACTGTGGATCTCAACTTATCACATTGGATTTTTAAGAGAAAAAAATAGTTTTGAAAATCAAATAATTGACTGGTTCATGAACTTTTGAAATGTGTTTGTATATAAATTAGAGAACCCGTACCCAAATTGAGGCAAAAGATTTCGTGTACAGGTGTTGCAACTGTGTACAGGACTCCGGTTCCTCTCCTCTGTTTTTATCTCACAGAATTTTAAGACTCTTCCAGCTTCTTTGTGGAAAGAAAAAAAAACATTTAAAAGGTAAATTATTACTGATCTCACAAAACTTTGTGAGTGAAAAAAATGTTAATCTTTTGTAGGATGAGTTCTTTATTTTTTGGATGGTTTCAAATAAAAAGCATCATAAAAATGATCTTATAAATGCATACCCTTCAATAACATTGATATTAATTCTACTCCAAGTAACATGATATTTACAATACATTTTTCTCTAAGGCCAGAAACAATGTTAAGGCCTTGAAGATAATAAAATAGGACTATGACATCGAGAATAATGTAGGACTGGGTCCTTTATGTGAGGTGGATGGACACATCTTCTTTGAGTAGATGATAGTTGAGATCTGAATGATATGAAGGAGGCAGCTTTGGGAAGATCCAGGTTAATCTTGCAACAGACCTGATACTGCAAGCTTGGTGTGTTCAATGGACAGATCTGAACAGATCTTCTAAATAAGTGTTTCTGGGAATAATTCAATTTATTTCTAACCATTTTTATTTTTAAAAGGCAGATTACAAATCTCTCATATGCACTAAGATGTACAAAACCACAGCTATATTCAGGGAAAAGTCTTATTCAGGGAAATGCCTCAGCTGAGCTTATTCTCATCTTCCATGAAGGACTAGAGAGCATGGGCACATGTATTTACACTCAACATTTGGGAAAGGTACCCAAGATTTATCTGCAGTTTTCTCACATATTTAACGGACGAAAATAATGAGACCTAGTAAATAAGATCACTGTGGAAGTAAATGAGACAGTGCTTGTAAACTGTTCTTAGAAAATTTATAGGTACCTTATATATTCTCAGTAGAAATTAGGTAGTGTGTGTGGTAATGTGAAATAGGCAGACTGGATAAAGATTAAGAAAAAAAATTTTCCTCATCATTTACTTATGTCTTGGGGCTCATTAATTATTTTTGCTAGAATTTTGAGATCTCAGATACTGTTTCTATTAGTAGACTGGTCACATTTCAGTACAAATTAAAAGTTAATTCAGTAGGTTTTATTTAGTAGGATTAACTGGGAAAACAACTCTAGAGTAATGCCTTCAATCCAAGACAGTGTACAAATATCCTACTTAGAATGGAAACTTTTATTTTTGCATGGAGACTACTAGTTATGAGTGATAGTTACTATGCTCCAGGTGCCTCACACATATTTTCTCATTCAATTAGCACAGTAGTCCCATAAGAGAGATTTATTTCTGTCACTTAGCACTAACAATTTTAGTAACTTGCCTAAAGTCACATAGTTGGTCAGATGCAGTGCCAAGATTTGACAATGGATCTGTATGCAAAGGCCAAACTTTGTTCCAGAAAAATACATTAGGTAAAACATTAAAAAAAATCTTTTTTAAAAAAAGAAAAGAGTTTTGTTTCAATTATCTATCTATCGATCTATCTATCTATCTATATGTGTGTATTTTTTTTTTTTACTGATACATAATATCTTACATATTAATGGAGTACATGTGATAGATTGTTACATGCATAGAATGTGCAATGATTAAGTCAGGGTATTCGGGGTATCTATCACCTTGGGTATAATTTCGCTGTGCTGAGAATAATTAAATTCCTTTCTTCTGGCTACTTTGAAATGTACAACACATTTTAGTTAACTATAGTCACACTACCCCGCTGTTGAACATTAGAACTTATTCCTTCTAACTGTATGTTTGTACTCTAATCAACCACTCTTCGTCACCCCACCCCCACCTACACAGTCTTTCCAGCCTCTAATGATCTGTATGTTTTAGGTTAAGTTGATTTTTGGACATGAATTATGCTAAATTGAATTGATTTTACACCTGGGGTTAAAAGATAATTTGTGTTATTTTTACGTTCTTTATTTAGGAAGTAGCAAAACTCATAAAATTTTAAATTTAGGGAACTACAAGTTGTATTACGCTGATGAAGAGAAACAAAAGGCAAAGGTAAATGCCAAACTAGAAACCGGTTTATTAGTTTTTCTGATTGTATAGCATAATGGCTTGCTTGACTTAATCTTATAAAGTTATTTACATTGTTTAACGTAAAGTCCATCAAATAACACCATTCCAGCTATTTATTTTGCTGCATAAAATAATGTGTCACTTCTTGAGATTCAGGGATAAAATTACATCATGAAATGAAACTTCCTTCCACATCCAAAAGGTGACCATGAGCTGCTAATACTCAGATCAAACTGTTGATTTCTAATGACTTGTCATTTCCTCATTTAAGTGTGCCTTCTTTCCACCAAAAGATTTTACTTGTATACTGAAAATTAAAGAGACAGTCATGGCTAATGTTTACTTTATGGAGGCAGTAGTATTTTGTAAAATAAATAAACTTTGAGATTCATATTCTGCTATTCTCCTTGAAGTGCATGCAAGAATGATAAATATTATGTATGCTTCCAGAGCAAAAACAAAAAAGTGTAACACTGATCTCTTTTGAAAGATTGAGTGATGCCATCTCAAAATACCATCACGTGAAATTTGGAAACAAATGGTTTTCCAGTCTAGCATGAAGGAGATAGAAATGTCTTGAATATACACTGAAAAGCCATTGTATATATGATGAGACTTGGGCTTTCAAAGCTGCAGGAAACATGGTTGAATCTTTTGTGCTTTTCTTGAAAAGCATCAAAGGGTGGTTCTGTTACTATGTAGAAGCACACTCCCAAGACTGTTTAAGTCTCCTCTCCAGCAACTGAGCACTGCAGAGTCACTGACCTTGGATTTTAGACAGTGTCAGGGAGAGAGATACAAGAAAAAAGGAGAAAAAGGGTTTTCTGCATTGAATGACAGACAAATGTGTTTAGAATGAAATGAACATGTCTCTACTGTTCTCTACAGTCTTCAAACTTGTTTCTTGTTTTGAAGCCAAATGCAGTGACTTGACTAAACAATGAGTCACATTGAACTAAATAATATTTAGATGAAATAGCTGCCTCTTTTAGAAAACATCTCTATATCTCCTTGTTCTTAAAGTCCAGATCTTTATATTGAGATTGTGTGGTATACAGTTTATAATATCTTTCCTGTGTTCAAATGAAAATAGGTTTAAGAATGCATCAAGTGAAAACGTAGTTTAGGAATTTTGTTTGGTAGGGGGAGTTGTTGTGTGGTTAAATTCCAAATAGTTTGTCTTACTGAAGGTTGTGGGTGGTCTTCCATCACTCTGAAGGAATCTAGATATAGAGGATTTTGGCAACATATAGCTATTTTCCAGTTAGTAATTGATATTTCTCTAATTGTCTATTTCAACATTTTGTTAGGTGCAGTGCAGCCAGACTCCTGTATGAGAATAGATGTAAATCACAATGGTCTGTAAAGAAAGGTTGTACTGCCTGATTTTTGATCAAGGAGTGATTGCATGTCTTTAAACTGACAGAGCATGTAAATAAGCCCTTGGAACAATCAGATCCTTATTTCTAATGTAATTAAGAATGACATGAAGAAGAATGTTAATAAGATAAATTTTTTCAAGGACTTTTTCTTTTTTAAAAATTGTATTTATTTATTTTAGAGTGGTGAGGTACAAGTGAGTATTCACTATATAAGTAGACTGCATGCAGGTGAAGTTTAGATTTCTAGGTGACCCTTACTTCTCCTGGTAGTGGACTAGGTACCCTTGGTGTCATCATGAACTCCCTACCTTCCTTTCTTCCTCCCTCCACTAGCAGTGCCTAGTGACTGCTGATCCCACCCTTGTGCTAATATAACTAGTGATCAGGGTCCATTTAAGAGTGATAACATGTGGTATTCAGTTCTTTGTTTCGGTGATAGTTCACATAGTATGATGGTCTCCAACTGCATCCAAGGTGCTGCAAAGGCCATGATTGTGTTCTTCTTTGTGGCTGCATAATACTCCATCATGTATATGTACTACATTTTCTTTTCCAGTCCACTTTTGATCAAAGACTATGTATTCTTATTTCTATGTAGACAAGTCATAGTTTAAGTATACAAAATTTTTTTATTCTAAGTAAAATCTACTCAATATTGAGTCATAATGTAATCTCACTTTCAATAACTATTAACAGAATTATCTTTATAACTTGTACACGATCATGGAAGACACCTTCTCCGATTTTTTTCATTGGAACCTCAGGTGATTTGAGAAAAAGTCAACATTTTGGTTTGACATTCAAGGAGTTTGCATCTTTTTACTTGATTCCTTATTTCTGCTTAAAAAAAAAAAAACTCACAAAATCCCTTTCTTTATAAACTCCAAAGACTTCTAATCATTCTTTGAATCTCCTACATCAAAGTTTCCACACAAGATCTTCCCACTTCCTGGAAAATGCTTATTTCTTTATTAGCTCAAGTTTATTCTTCAGGTTATAGCACACACACTACATCAGCTTTTTATAATCCTGGGTATAAAACCTTTTTTATTTTATTTTATTTTATTTTTTTGAGTTGGAGTCTCACTCTATCACCCAGACTGGAGTGCAGTGGCCGCGCTTGGTCACTGCAGCGTCTACCTGCTGGGCTCCAGCGATCCTTCTGCCTCAGCCTTCCAAGTAGCTGGAACTACAGGCGCGCATAAAGCCTTAAAAAAAAAAAAACAACTTATTCCGTCTTTTAAAATACTTTGTGCATGTATTACTATGATTACCAGCTTAATATTGAGTGAATCAATTAATATGTGTTGAATGAAGGTAAAAGGTCAAGCCCTCTCTCCTAAGGTGTTCCTGTTATTTCCAGGAAGAATTAATCTTCCTTCTTCAGTGCTCCCTTAATTTCCAGAGTCATTCTCTTGTACTGAAATTGTGCACTTTATTATTATTTTTTATTTTAAAGATATGGGGTACAATCCTGGGTTGGGTATACAAATGTACATTATGCAGATACCCTTGTTACTGAGGTGTGTCCCACTTCCCCAGGCAGATTTCCATTATTGCCAATCCCACTTCTCCGCCCACCTCCCAGCAGTTTCCCACTACTGCCAATCATTCTCTTATGTATTATGATAATTTTTCAAGGTCCACTTATGAGTAAGAACATGTGATACTCAGTTCTTTGTTTCTGTGAAAGAGGACTCAGTATTATAGACTCTAAGTCTAACCAGTTTACTATGAAGTTCATGTTTTTGTTCTTTATGGCTGCATAATATTCCATCGTGTATATGTACCATATTTTTTAATCCAGTCTTCTTTTGATGGGCAGCACAGTTGGTTCCCTGTTCTTGCTACTGTGAACAATGCTGTGATAAACATATGTGTGCAGGTATCTTTTTTATTGAGTGGTTTGCGTTCTTCCGGGTATATTCCCAGTAGGGGGGTTGCAAGGTCATATGGAAATTAAAACTACACTGAGATACCACCTATCTCCAGTCAGGATGGCTATCATCAATAATTTAAAAAAAAAAAAACAACCAGTTGCTGGAGAGTATGTGACGAAAAGAACACTTCTACATTGTCGGTGGGAGTGTAAACTAGTACAGCCTCTGTGGAAAACAGTATAGTGATTCCTAAAAGATCTAAAAGATTGTACACTTTTACTCTAGACTATCCTCTTTGAGTGGAAGGCAAAAGTTTTTCATTTTTACTTATCTCCTGGCTCATATACTATTTATTGAATGACTGAATAAATATATGCCTCATAGAATACTTTTATTTTGTGTAGAGTCTGTTTTGTTATATATAAACACAAGTGCTACATAGACAACTGTGACATAAAGTCAGAGAATTTGTCAGGGGAGAGAAGGGACAAGAGACCTCACTGAACACATGGGGTTTCCTGTATGCTGACTAAAAGTGCCCAATGGAAAGCCACAGTGCATCCAAAGAAGTCTTACTGGGAGCTTAGAAAACCAACAAGTAATATACATTTTGTGAAATAGAAATGTTAAATGTTGCTGTAAGAATCTTTTCACATGTGGTTCCTTTAAGGGTTGTGAGTAGGGAATGAGATATACTATATTTTCCCTTCATGATACACCATATCACCTGGTCATCCTTCCGTACTGCACAAACGTCGGTCTGTATTACTGTCTCCTTGTCTTTACATTTCTGTCCCACCATCCAAGTATTTTGCTATTTATATCTTAAAATGCTTACCTCCTAGTCCTAATTTCTATGAATGAAGTTTAACAATTTTTTTCATATTGAATATAGCTTGCTTTTAAAATTTGAGTATGAGAAGATGTTTTCCATATGTTAAAGTCTCTGCATAAACAATTGTAGTGACAGTATACTATTTTATTTAGTAGAGGCACACTAATTTACACCAGTCTCCAATTGTTATTATCTTTCCCCTCTTGCCCTTTTTCCTTTCTGCTGTAATGTTTCAGCTTTCCTTTTGCTACCATCTTGGACCCACTGTTTTTGAACACCTTCCCCCACAGCAGTTTTTCCAGAAGTGTCAAGAATTTATAAAGCAGGTGTCAGATGGAGCATTCCTTCCTCCACAAGTTTATCTCCCTTGTTTGTATCTCAAGCAGACACTCTAAAGCTCAGGCCTTCTTGACAGTCTGAACACCATAGATACTGATAGCTCAGCTCTATCTTTGCTGTCCTCTTGTCGTCTAGCAATAGACTCAGATTTGATTCTACTTTCCAGAAGTTCCTTCTTGCCAGTTCTGAGTCCCTTAAGACAGCTGAGGTATTCCCTAATTGTATATTATTCCTACCCTGAGATAAGAATCCAGCCCAACTGCCCATACAAGGAACCAAAGATTGGTTCCTAAACACTTTGAAATCTGCTTTCATATCTCTCAAGTGAGTTTTAAGAAAAGGAAGTCAAAATTTAGAATGAGTCATATGACACAAACAATATGGTTTTGACAAGGGAACAAAAAGTCTTATTCTATGGTTTAGCTTAATTTTTGTTGTTGTTTTAGAAAATAGGCAGTTGTATACTGTGCTATATTTCTAAGATAGGTTTTTGAACAGTTTCTTTTTCTTACCAGATTTATAGTAATGCGAAGGATTACATTAGCTATACAGATACCCTACAGAAATATATAATACTTCTAAATAATGAAAAAAATGTTAGGGAACATTAGATATCATTCTGATTATTAAATTCTTCCTTGTATTTTGTGGATACAGGACCTAAGGTCCAGGGGAATGGTCTGGAGGGAGATGGTTGGGGGGATTCACAGGGTGAAACTAGAACTTCCTCTGCCCTGGTCAGCCTGGGCCTTCCCCTACTCCTGTAACACACACTTTACTTTTTAATAGTGGTAACTTATTCTATGAAAACCCTGAGTCTTCTCAAATTTAGGGATTTTTTTTCATTGTATTGATTTATACTCATATTTTTTAATTCACTAAGATTAAAAGATCATAGAAACATAGCAAAAAATTAGAATGTGAATGAATAAAGAACTTTGTCTCACATTTAAGTTTTAACTTAAAAACTATACAGAAGACAAGGTGGGTCTTAGAAAATCATGGTGTAGTCTCCTACCACAAAACCTGTGACATTTTAGACCATTTCAAATGATATTTCTGGCGGCCATCAAGAGAGAAGAGAAAGCCACAAAGGGACAAGGAGCAAATATCAGCAAACCTGAGACTTCAACTCTTCTTAAGGATCAAGGGAGCTTTTGTAAGACAGTCCCGTTTAAATTACATTAAAACTATTGCTAGAGTTGTGAATAGGAGTCAAAAAAAAAAAAGGCAGGAAGTATCTTGTAAGAAAAAGGAATGACATGTACAAAGGCCCCGAGGCAAAAAAGAAGTAAAGCAAGTTTGAAAGCAAGCCAGAAAAAAAGAACATGGAGACAATAGGCCAACAGTGATGGCTAAGTAATGATCTAGTGAGGTAACCTTGAACCAGATAATTGCAGGCATGGAAGGCCATGTTAAAGTTTTGAATTTTGTCCTAAAGCTAACAGAAAGCCATTTAAGACAATTAAGAAGAGAGAATTTAAAGGTAATCATATAATTTAAAATTTAAAACAATCTTTTGAGAATGAAAGAAGGCACTATTGATAACTGTACTGGGAAAATGAGCACATTCTGGGGCTGTCTGGGGCCCCAGAGTGAGAATCATTCTTTACTTTAAAGGCTTCTGTATCTTTACTGATCTCTCCTCCAGCAATGCCTGAGAGATACATTTTGTGTTCACAGTTGCATTTCTCTAGCCAAGTTGCCTGAATACAGTAATTCCCTTCATTCCTTTTTTTTTTTTTTTTTTTTTTTTAAGATGGAATCTCACTCTGTCACCCAGACTGGAGTGCAGGGGCACATTCCCAGCCACGGGAGCCTCGACCTGCTGGGCTCCGCCAATCCTTCCACCTCAGCCTTCCGAGTAGCTGGAACTACAGGCGTGCGCTACCGCGCCTGGCTAATTTTTGATTTTATTGTAGAGATGAGGTCTCGCCCAGTTGCCCAGGCAGGGCTCGAACCC
>NW_007249792.1:382848-390511 GCF_000164805.1 Carlito syrichta | reverse complement strand
TCAGCCTCCCAAAGCGCTGGTATTACAGGGCTGAGCCACCAAGCCTGGCACCCTTTTTTTTTTTTTTTTTTTTTTTTTTTTTATCCATTTGGCATTTTGCTTCTTTGTAACCAATCACGCCCAAAAACAAACATAGAAAAGTTGAACCTTCTATCTTCTGTATGAGGCCATGTCTTATCCCACTCTCATGCAGCTTCTCAGACCGGCTATAGTGGTTTAGTCGGAAAAGCATCACTGAGAATTTGATTGTTCTTAAACTGTTTGGATTGTATTCTCCAACTCTCCCTGACCGGCAAAGAAAATTTGAAAGGCTGACACATTTCTTATGCTACATTTCCTACTACACAGACTTGTATGCTGGGCAAAGACATGATAGATTAGACAGGCCTGGTGGTATGCACCTGTAGTTCCAACTACTTGGGAAACTGAGGTAGGATTATTGCTTGAACCCAGGAGGTCGATATTACAGCGAGCTGCGACTGTGCCACTGCACTCCAGCCTGTGCCCCAGAGCAAGAATTTAATTAAATTTTAATTAAATTCTTGATTGAAATTTAATTTTAATTAAAATCTTGATAGAAACCTACTAATAATTGTGGAAGTTGCCAGTCTGGTTAGAAGAGCAAGAGAGTTTGATTGAGTTCACCGATTAACTGACCTTGCTTTGAATCCTGAATCTTGCCTCTTCTAGTTTTTACTGTGTGATCTTGGGTAGATTGCTCAAATTTGCTGAATTTTTGTTTTATTTTATGGACAGGACTAGGAAAATACTGGAACCCAATTAAACGGCTTTGCAAGAAAATTACATGACATAAGTTTACAAAGCATGTAGAACTCTTACTCCTACTGGTAAGCCCACAGGTGGTTGCTGTTTGAGGCTAATATTTTTTAGCAAAAATGGTTTTTAACAATATGCCTTCTGGTCTCTGTTTACATTAAGAATTAGGAGCTACAGTTTCAATCTGCTGAAGTTTTACTACTCTTGTCTTTGTTCTGCCTGTTTGTTTTTTTTGTTTTTTTCTAAAGGGTAGGTGAAGTTCAGTTTCTAACCCAGTTTCAAAACAGTGAGCCTCAGGGAGAGGCAGGGTCATTTGAGCCCACTCTAGTTAAAATTCTTCTGAGATAAGACTTTCAGGAGAGGAAATTAGCCTGTCAGTGGCAATATCTCCAAAGTAAAAGGTATCCTAAGGATTTACTTTGAAATCTATAGATGTGCATTTTGCCTGAAGCAGATCTGAGGTTGATGATGAGGAGAATGTCATGTTGGACTGACCAAACAGAATGACAGAATGTAAGGTAAATGTTGATGTTATGAGGGCATGGTACCTTTACATTGTGTCCTCTTATTTGTACAAAAAGTGTCAAGTTTACTGGCATAAAGGCTCAACATGTGCATATTGAATAATTAACTGTGCATCATGAACTTTCAATTAATGAGTAATTATTGCATATGCTTCTAATTGAGATAATTCTGGAAATTGATATTTAATTAAGTAACCTTTTACCTATTTTTGAACCAAAGATAATGTAGTATTCTGAGTGAATGTGTTCCCCTACTGTATAGTCTAACAGGTGTACAGTTGGCTCTTTGTACCCATAGTTCCATATCTGTGGATTCAACCAAACACCAATCAAAAATATTTTTTAAAAATAGCAATATTACAATAAAAATAATACATATTTTAAAAGCGATGCAGTATAACAGCTATTTATATAGCATTTGCATTTTACAGGGATAATTAAAGTATATGGGAGGATGTATGTAGGTTATGTGCAAATACTATGCTGTGCTATATATGATACTTGAGCATTTGTAGATTTTGGTATCTGCAGGGGGTCCTGGACCCAACCCCACACAGGTACCAAGGGATGATTGTATATTATTCATAAAAGAGAACCATATACTCTCCACCTCTCTATCAAGATCACATTTCTGAGCACATGAATGAGATTCTTAATGACTTAGTCATCTCAGAAATGTTCAGATAGTTTTGATCTCTTACCAGAGAACAAAGGTTAGTTCACATATGACTAGGCACCAAGTGTTATTGACAGACGTATTCAATATATTACTGTATATTAAACTATATTATAATTGCTATAATAATGTATTGACTATAATCAAGTATACCCAGAAGCTTATATTGCCAGGGTTTGTATTTTGGGGAAAGCTATTGTTCTTCCAGCTTTGATTAAATTTTCAGTGCTCAGAGTGGTTTCCATTACAAAGAAAAGTTCATGTGAACACATGAATTTGAGGTAAGCATATTTGTGTTGCAAAATTTCCCATGGGGGACATTAGTTTAGAAGACATTACAGGAATTTTCCATCATGGTGCTCTACAAAGTGTGGATTTCAGGATAAAAGCATGCAGTATTTTTTTAATTTTTATGCTGTTTACCAGGATAAATTCCCAGGGATTAATTTACCTATATTGCCCTTTGTAGGGCTGCTGCATTTTCTAATACTATGTACTTTCAGTCAAAGTCCCTTCTCAGTTAGTTGAGCATGTCCTGAGAACAACACTAATAACTGTACCTCTTATGCTGTACAAAGGATGGCATCATTAAGATTTAAAGAAATGTAGGATGGTGCTATTCTTTGACTTGCTTAGATGGCGGCTAGTAATTGTGATTTTCTTCCCTTGTTGTAGCCAAATCATTAAACCAGTCATTTCCTACAACTGTGACCAAATCATTGAATCATTCATTTACTTAAGTTGGATCTACATTAAACTAGAATGATAGATTCTTGGGTCATTTTTTTTATAGACAAAATTCTCATTTCATTAAACTCATCCTTTATTTTTTTTAAAAAAATTTCATTTTCCCAAGCCCCAAGTTCAATAAGGGCTACTAACAGCAATTTAAATAACATTTTAATAAAAGACCCTAGGCTCTTATCACAACCAGGGCATTTCTAAAGTACATCTTCCCTGGTTAAGAGCTGTCAACTTTCAATGAGCTACAGGTAATTAAATTTTAAGGTGCTTTATGGCTCAGAAAAATAGATGAAAATCCTTGGACCAGAAAAATCTTAGATTGATTAGGTTATTGCTCCCTCTGGTATCTGAATTAATGCTGTAAGTTGATAATTTTCTAGTGAAACAGGTAGAGAAGAACTGCAATTGTATGTTACTTGAAAACAAAATTAAATTGAATCTGTTTTCCCTGCTAAGATCACACTTGGTTTTATTTCAATAGATATTAGAAAAGAAAGGAGCGTGGAAAGAATGTTTTGAAAAACAAACTGACAGAAAGGGTGAAAAAGTGGTAGTTGGAAACAGTGAACACTCAAAAGAGGTATCAGTGACTATGGATTTCTACAATAGAAAAAGAAAATCTCAATTCAGAGTGCCTAAAAACTGCAAGAATTTTTTTTTAATCTCATATAACAGAATAGTCCAATAAAAGTGCAGTTCTAGGGTTAGGTTAGTTCAGTGACTTATGATTTAATGACTTATTAAAAGACTCAGATTTTTCTCTACATTTCTTTTTTTGAGTCTCACTCTGTTGCCCAGGTTGGAGTGCAGTGACATACTCATGGCCACTGCAGCCTCAACTCTGGGTTCAGGGGATTCTTCTTCCTCAGCCTTCCAAGTAGCTGGAACTATAGGCACGCACCACCACACCCAGCTAATTTTTTATGATTTATTGTAGAGATAAGATCTCACCCAATTGCCCCAGTTGGTCTCGAACCAGTGAGCTCAGACAATCCTCTCACCTGGGCCTGCCAAAGTGCTGGGATTATAGGCGTGAGCCAATGTGCCCGGCCTTTTTTCTACATTTCTTCTTGCCATTCTCATCTAGCAACTTTCTTTACAGATGCAATTGCTGAAAGTATCAAAGAAGAAAAAAAAAAACACTTCATTTTTGTGGTCAGTTTTTAAGGTCCAGGAAGCCTTTTTCAGGAGCCCAGCAGAAGGCCTTTTTTTAAATTTCACTTACCAGAATTGTTCACATGCCCACATTTAAACTACTCGCTGGCTAGGGGAATGGGATGACTCTGGTTAGCACAGAATGGCTCTGTTAAGATGGAAGAAAAGGACAGTATCTATTAGGTTGACAGTCAACAGTGTCTCTGGCTGAAAAGGACATACATTGATCCTCTACTGTATGCTGGTGGAATATCCTTGGGACTATGTAATATTATTACCAATTCAAAGATGAAGAAGTTGAAACTGGGAGAAATGAAGTTCGCTTTCCCAAGAAAATGCATAGTAAGCAATGAAACTGAAATTTCAACTCAGAAATATCTCACCCCAAATCAGTACACTCTTCACACTGTCATGCTGTTTCCTACACATCATGAATCATCTTCAGTGTTAATGGTAGGGTTCATTTTTTTGTATCTAACAACTAGTGCATCTCTATGCTTTGCTTTTCACTTTAGATATACTCTTCCTCAGAGATTGTATCTCTTCCCAGAGCTTCACACCATAATCCATGAGAAAATTGGACACCTCTACCTATAAATTTGATATTTTAATGGCAAAATTAGGTTATCTAGTTTTACATGCTTGTGGGACATTTCTTCTTTGATTTGAATTTAATCTATCAACATCTGAGTAATCTCTCTGATAAAGAAATTTCCCTTTTGATTCTCTCAAAGGTAGTAAAGGCATATTCGTCTTTTCTATTCTTAGCTTACAACTTTAGAAGAAATTTACCTCAATCTTCTCTTTATATTAAGCCCAAACCCATATAGAAGTATCTCAGATCCTTTAAGTATTTCTCACATTGTCTTCCTTTCCATTTCTAGCACATCAGGTGTTTATCAATATCATATCCCAAAAACTGGACCAATGTTTTTCAGTATTCCAGTTCATATAATCCAAAATTATCCTGCATACGCAAATTATTTTTCTTAAAATGTCTAAATTTATTGTTGTATTTCTGTGCTTAAGTAATTTAAGTAGATTCTATAAAAACAATTACATATCAAATGCATTAATATTAAGTCCTCTATTTTTTCCTCCTTATGTAAGGAATTATTCGAACTTTGCTGACTGAAAATTGATGTCTTGCCCCATGTCATCATAATAGTTAACCCATGTAATCAATGTCACTGAAGCTCATGGACTCTTTTAAGCACTTTTCTGTATGTTACCAGTTTAAACCTCACAACAACCCAATGATGTAGGTAATACTATTATCCTGATTTTACAGATGAGGACACTGGAGTTCAGAGAGATAAAGGCACTTGCCAAGTACATCTAAAAATGACAGATCCAGGGTCCAGACTCCAATTACTGAGACCCAGAGGTCATGAATCCAGTCATATTTTATTGCTTTAGTCTATGTATTTTATTTATTCAAGAGGTATTTGTTGTATGTCTATCCTGCAGCCCAATCTATACCTTTCCCTTGATATTTTCCAGGAAACTTGCATAACCATGAATCACATCCCTGAGGTGAGAAACAAACTTTGTGAAATGCTTGGATTTTAGAAAGAATCAAGGCAGTCTATGTCTTTTCTAACCTTTGATTCTATGTTCTCTTCCAAGTTCTCAGCTCCTGGAATTTTTTAACCCTAACCTCTGATCTAACATGGGTTGATATTTTTTCCTGAATAATATCCCTCTCCCTTTATTTGCTTCCTCATGATGGAAGCTGTTCCTCTTTCTGGGCAAGTAGCACCACCTGCCAACTGTGTCACCTCTCTGTATGTGATACCTAGGGAGGCTCAGTAAATGTCAGGTCAGCATGCTCAGCACCCCCGTTTCCAAATATCTGTCACCTACTCTCTTGTTTTCAGTTATCTGCCTGTTCTTGTATGATTTTACTTTTCAAGATTCTTCTGAGTTTTTTTAATGACTTATTTGTTTTACTCACCTCAAACATCTTGCATTTTGCTATTGTTGTATGAACAATATATCTGAGATTAGGATTTAAGATTATGTGTAGAAAATTTTAGGGATCTAGTTCTCTAAATTAAAAAAAGTATGGGCTTAGCATGGTGGCTCAAGCCTGTAATGCCAGCACTTTGGGTGGCCGAGGTAAGAGAATTGCCTGAACCCAGGGGTGCAAGATCCGCCTTGGCAACTTGGCAAGACCTCGTCTCTACAATAAATCAAAAAATTAGCTGAGCGTGATGGCGTGTGCTTGTGGTTCCAGCTATTTGGAAGACTGAGGCAGAAGGATCGCCTAAGCCCAGCAGGTTGAGGCGGCGGTGGCTGTGAACATGCCACTGCCCTCCAGCCTGTATGACAGAGTGAGAATACCACTTAAAAGATATATATATATATATAAAACATAAATTGATGTGTTTCTTATAAATAGTGATTCAAACTTAATGCTACTACTACTTATAATTGGAATTTATTGAATATTTTCTCTGTCACTTATTTCAAATACATATATCAACTCAATTGATTTCCATGGCAACTCTTGGTAGCAGGTACTATAATTGTTGCTTTTTTACATATGAGGAAATTAAGGAACAGAGAGGTTAAGTAACTTGCTCAAAAACATAGGAAGTTTAGTACCGGAGCCTTGTTTCTTTATCACTGTACAGCTTTATGGCATTTTCAGATTATTGGCTAAATCAATTTGAAGGATATTGTAGCAAATATCCTGAACTCATGTGCGCAGAAAGCAGATCAAGTTTTGTGACTTCTTTCTCACATAGGATTTGGCCTGAGTACTCACACAGTATAGTTCATGGCTTCCTATAAGAATTCTTGTAATTTTTATTTTTGTTTAAGCCAAACTACAACTCTATCAAAATTTGTAGAAGTGTATTTGTGATTCAGTGCCTAAAAATCTAGAAATAATGTATCATGGAAGCAGTTATCCTAGAAAGAAGTATCTTTTATATAGTTTCTTACTGTTGAAGATTACAATCAAAAGAACAATAACATCCTGAATTTTTTGAATAGGACAATCTAAAGTTGTCCTCCTTAGAAGTAACATTTTGACTGGAGAGAAAATTAAATCTGCTATAAAGATTATTGACTTTTTCTTGTCATGATACATTTGTTGTCTTCAAAGGTCCAGTATATAGGCACTTATCTGAAGTAAAATAAATTAAATGAATAGGAATCATTGATCATCAAAAATACTGAAAATCTGAAAATTCAGATATCTGAATTTTATAAATTTCCTTTTGGTATAAGCATAGTCATCCTGTCATTTAGATGACACTGCCTCCTGAGCGAGATATAATGGAAAAAAAAGTAGACCTATTTTCATGTAATTTATATAGAAATATATTAGACTAATGAGAATTATGTTGAGGAAATATTTAGAGTAGGAAATAACAATCCTAAAAAAGTGATGAATGTATTGAGTACCAAAATAAAACATTAATACAGGATAAGAAGACATTCACAATGTTATTGATTTTGTTTTCTGTTCAGTTCTGCTCATTGTATATTTTTGGTTTATCTGTTTTAACAAGTTTTGAGATGATGACATTCTGTATAAAATAGAGTTGAGATAAATACAAATGTGTTTTATTTTTCAATCACATAGTATTCCCATATACTATGTGATTGAAAAATAAAACACATTTGTAATAATCTCAACTCTTTTACATGGTACTTATTGATTTATGTTTCACCTCAGCATAAAGGCAATAAATAAAAATACCAATTAACATAACTCTATTTTTTTTTTGAGTTGGAATCTCACTCTGTCACCCAGACTGGAGTGCAGTGGCTG
>NW_007249792.1:377973-382632 GCF_000164805.1 Carlito syrichta | reverse complement strand
GTAGCTGGAAACTACAGGCGCGTGCTACCATGCCCAGCTAATTTTTGACTTATTGTAGAGATGAGGTCTCGCCAAGTTGCCCAGGCGGGTCTCGAACCCTCAGACTTAGGCAATCCACTCACCTCAGCCTCCCAAAGCGCTGGGATTACAGGCTGAGCCACTGAGTTCGACTCCTAACTCTATTTTAAAATTAATTTGTTACTGTAGAGGAAAAATGTATCATGACTTTTTGGAGGACATATTCCTGTAATATTTTTAATTGAAATAATAAAATTATAGAACCACCATTCTCTATTTATACTTATGTTGTTCACTCTTTCAGAGCTTCGAGAAACCAAGACCTCTGAACACTTCAGCCTATCCCACCATCCTTTAGACTACAGGATTTTATTAATGGATGAAGATCAGGACCGTATATATGTGGGCAGCAAAGATCACGTTCTTTCCTTGAATATTAACAATATAAGTCAAGAACCTTTGAGTGTAAGTTTGTCATTTTCATGAGGGCAATGTTGATCTCCTAGGTATCCTTTTCTTTAAAAATTTTAAATATGATAAAAGAACAATATGTACTTATTAGAACAATAGAAAATACTGGCCACATGTCAATAAACAGTTGAATGTTAGTACTTATTTTATGGACCGAAAGTATGTTAAGTTTACTTCTGCTTGTCTAGTTTCATAGCATTTACTAACACGAAAACCTGAATTGTTAAATGAGAAAATACTTCCCATGTATACACATATAAAAGGAGGAAAGGAGGAGCATAGAGCATAGCATGAAATTGATTAGATTAAAGGAAGACCTACCTTGTGATCTGTGAGTAAGCCATAGAGGGCTTGAAAGCAATGCAGTTATTAAATGTACTGTTATTTGCACAAGTGTCACCTACATTTATCATTCCATTTCACAACAAGGAAGTAAAATTGAGCTTCATTGGAGTCAAGAAATAAAAGTAGATTAATTATAAATGTATTATAGCAAGGAGACTTCTGCATTTACTATGTTAACATGGACAACAAGCTGAGAACTAAAAAAGTAATTATCACTGCCAAACCTGACTCAAGACTGCTATAACTGAGAATGCTAGCACAGTATTTCAGACAGGGAATCTCTTAGATTTCATCCAAGTTATTTTATCTATTGAAGTATCCAGGGGCTCATCTTAAGTAAATCTACCAGGTTTGGTTTACCAAACCTGTATGGTTTACCAAAAATAATATTAAACTGAGATAGCAATATGAATGTAAATTTATTATGATATAAGCAGTTGGGGAAAGTGTACAAGTAAAAAGGAGTGAAATATGCACTATATTTTATACATTTATATAAATAATGAACATATTTTAATATAAAATAAGTAAATGGGCATATATTATTACAAGACTTGCAAAAGAAAAACTGATGGAAGAAAAAGGATAATTGCTATAATAAAATAGTAGACTATTAACTTGGATTCATAAAAGAAGGAATAATTTTAAAATATAAAAATGGAAATACCTTAAAGAAATCTGTTATCACAAAAGTGAAGAACATTAAACTCTCCTATATTCAAGGGAAATTATACAATTTTTATTTTTCTGTCTGAGCAGGTTTTCTGGCCAGCATCTACAATCAAAGTTGAAGAATGCAAAATGGCTGGCAAAGATCCAACAGTGAGTGTTTTTTAAAATACACACACACACACACACACACACACACACACACACACACGTAAATGCACACTTAAATATTTGGTCTTTGAACCCATGTACTTTGAGTGAAGCCAAAAATGAGACAAAAGGTGTTAGTGTTTTAAATTCTTAGCTGGACATATGCTAAAAATGTAAACATGAAGAGATTGAGAGTGTCACACTACCTGTAACTTTGGAATTCCTGACTGGGTAAAAATTTCCTGTCTTGCTTTCATTATTTCATGCAGACACATCTCATGATGGATTTCAGTAATAATCCCTGTTCCTAGTGGATCTAACCTGCAGAATTCTCAGCAGGCTACTGAAGTAATGATCATGCAAGTGTCTGGAGCAGCTCCCAGATACTATGTGGCTTTTCCAAAGAAAGATTCTCTGCAAAAGGGTGGTGGTTAGCCAGCACATTCCAGAGATATGAATCATCAGTCATGAATGGTACCTTTGTTAATTAAAAATAACCACAAAAACAACAATCAAGGCAGATTCTTGTACAAGAATCGATAAATGTTCAGTGTGCAACACTTGCATAAACTTTTTTTTTTTTAGGTGATATTCAATGGAGTCAAGAAAAAAATCTGTATTGATTTCTACAAATGACTTTCTGAAAATGACACATTAACTTTTTCTTGAATATTATAAAAAGATATGCATAGTGCAGTTATTTAATGTACATGAGTTATGTAACATTTATAATGATGTACATGTCATTTTACCCTTTTGCTTAAAATTATGAAAAATAGTGTAATAGAAGCAAGTATCAGAATCATCCAGACCTTATACAAATAATTTGGTAATGAAATTTCTTTAATCAGTCATTCATTCTTTCTTTCAATTAATCACTCTGTAAATACTGAACGAGCACTATTATATATCTGCAATGGAGACATAATTTGTACAAAGCAGATATAGTTTTAACTCTAACCCACTTTCCTATCCTGTTGAAAAAGTCAACATCAATAAAATGGGCATGGAAATACATGATGATTCAGGTATGAGAAGGTGACTGGGTGGACAAACAATTTTTCAGGTCTCAGGTCATATCAAATAATAGCCCAACTTACTGCAAAAAAAAAAAAAAAAAATGTTTACTAAGCATTTATTTTGCAGTAGAGTCAAGAGATACTGATTTCAGGAGTGAAGTCTGCATTGAATCTTTGTAGTGAGTCTTCCAGAGATTGATCAGACTAGGCCAAACATGGGAAAATCAAACAAACAACGAATCCTTGTGGAAGGTAGAAACGTGAAAATGAGGAAATGAGCCGGGCTCGGTGGCTCAGCCTGTAATCCCGCGCCTTTGGGAGGCTGAGGAGAGTGGATTGCCTGAGCCCGTGGGTTCGAAACCCGCCTGGGCAGCGAGACCTCATCTCTACAATAAACCAAAAAATCAGCCGGGCGTGGTAGCACGCGCCTGTAATTCTGGTTACTCGGAAGGCTGAGGTGGAAGGATCGCTGGAGCCCAGCAGGTAGAGGCTGTGGTGGCCGGGAGCGGCCACTGCACTCCAGTCTGGGCGACAGAGTGAAACTCCAACTCAAAAAAAAAAAAAAAAGATTGAAAAAAACTTAAAAAAAAAAAAAAAAGAAAAGAAAATGAGGAACTGAAACTTATTTTCACTGTCTCCTAACAGTTCCAGATATAAAGTTCCAAAAAATTTTGACTCAAGGCAAGGCCACAGATATTCTGGCATTTAGAATCTCTGAGTTTCACTAGAGGGTTCTTGGCAAGAGAGAACACCAGGAATGACTCAGTTCTGAGTCTCATTTTTTTTTTTTTCCATTTTATAATTCATCCAATACAAGGAATGTAAAAGTGAACAGAAGAAACTAGCAGGGGCATATTTGGTATGCAGTGGATCTGCTGGGCCACAATCTAGTGGGAAAAATCCAGAAAAACATGTAAGAAGCAGTCAAATGAGTTTATTACAATGACTTTCCAGGAAACCAATAGTAGAATGAAGTGTAATGATGTAGATAATGACATTTTATTCCCTAAGACTACTATTTCAATAATTGTGCATGAATTAAATAAGCTATTTTATTATATTCGCTGATGAAGATTTTTTTTCTCCATTGATGTGTATGTCGGTGACCAGCACTGACCAAGGGTGGGTTAGGACCCACACCAGAGAATCTGGACAGTGAGAAGAGACTACTCGGAGGCAGTTCTTCTGGGAACAGTCTGATCAGGACTGAAGCCAAATTTTATTCGGACTCCTTCCAACTTATATACCATTTTCTATACCCTCCAGCAGTGTGATAATCACTTACTGGGGGCGTACAAGTTCCGTGCTTTACAAACTATGCATCACAAGACCACCATGAGATCTGCACTTTCCAAGCAAACAATTCGAATTCCATGATGCCTGCCGTGCTTACATTAAGGTCACAGGTGCACAATTTCAATACAAATCGTTCAAAGTGTTTTCCATAATGTTCAATGAATCATTCATATTATACTCTTTGTTCTATACCCTGATTAATACAAAAAAACTTTTCTAAGTTAACTCTAGGTTCAATCCAAGTTCACCGACTCCCAATATTTTTAACGATTAATATTATCAACTTAACACTATACTATAATCTATAAGTTTAGTTAAATGACTTAACTGTCAGTTATACTATTAACCTATTATGATTAACGCAATGCCTTATAACTCAGTTAAAACTTATTCTTAAACTACAAAACTTTACTATAATTCATGTTTCATATGAATTATGTCTAAACTTTAATTTTTATATGATCTAGTGATTGGACTTTAATACTATGCTATATCCTATTAAGCTAATACCTCATCATTAATTCTTTTATAAATAGTATAGTAATTATTATATTTAAATAATGTAGCAAAGGAAACAAAACAACAAGCATAAATTTATGCAACTATGAGTGTATATGTATATATTTTATCCTAACAAGTCTACTCTAAAATCAAATAGTAGCTGTCACACTTCTTGAACAAGAAATGCATG
>NW_007249792.1:365277-377741 GCF_000164805.1 Carlito syrichta | reverse complement strand
TCAGGTGTATTGAGATTTACTTATAAGTTTACTGGCATGTATGCACACTGGTCACTAATCACATGCCAATATTATAGGTATAACTGATATCCTATATCAGAGGCGATCTTCCAGATGGGCCTTTACAGGCCTCAGCCATGTAGCTATAGATGTTGGCTCCCAACATGTGTATCTGATTATTTTTTTGCCTTTTGCTACAATAATATCCTGTGGCTAAAATTACTGAATTTATTTTTTCTTTGTTCAAAAAATTTGCATTTCTCATTCATATGGACAAGCAGAATATGTAGAATTTAAATAGATTTATACATTCTATTTTCAAAAATTACTGTTGACTTTCTGGAAGGATCAAGTTTGTTTGGTTTCTTGCTTTCTTTGGCAAAATAGGAAACCTATGGGTTTTTTTGTTTTTTTATTTTTTTGACCTTCTAATAATTGCAAGTTATTAGATAAAATCTTTAATATATGCGTACATTTTCCCATTGTTTGTCATGCTGTAATATCTTTTGTGAATATCTGTAAATTCTGCTGTCAATTGCTATGTACAAGGGAAATATTGAGTGGCAGGATCTTTTCTAGGTATTTTTAGGACTCAACTGGACAGGTTTTGTTTGTCCATACAACATTGTTGAGTTCTAGAAAATAATAATCAAACCAATTTTTTTTCAAATGCATTTTTTTGTCTATGCAAGAAAAGAGAATGTCTGATAAATCTATTCCTTCATACATGTGAAATACAGAGAAATGCCCTTTAATTATGCTTTAGGCAAAAATAAAAAATAAAAAGGCCAGTGGCAGAAAAAGAATATGAATTAGATCTTTGAAAGTTCTATAGAACAATCTATTCTTATTATACTTTTCAACAAAACCACATATTTAAGAGTCTCTTAACACTGATGAGACATGTATGCAATAATTTTCAAATAAAAATGCTCCAAATTTAATGGAATAGGCCAGGCACTATTCTATGGGTTTTATGTTAATTATCATAACAATCCTGCAATCTAAACATTACAGTCACCACCCACATTCTTAAGATAAAGAAACTGAACCAGTAAAGTGAGATACTTACTCAAGCTGCACTGTGATCCAGTGGTATGGTCTTTGTCTGACTCAGGTACATATAGCTCTATATTCTGTGTCCTTACCTGTCCAGGATGAAGGTGGTAGATGCCAAAGATACACAGATACAAACAAAAGACAAAATGCAGTGCAGCTGCAATATTTAGGAAAGGTTTGGTAGATTTTGAGGCAACCACAGTAGTGCTTCTCTTGACCTTTCTTTTTATTTTATTTCAATAATACAGTACTAAAATTCAAATAAGCTGCAACCTCTCTCTTCCGGCCTTTGATACATGCTGCATGTGATTCTTTCTTTTTGGTCAATTATCTTCTCATCTTTTCAGTCTTGGAAACATCTACTCATTCTTCCAGGGCACGGTACATAGATCATTTCTTTGGAGAGCCTTCTCTCCCCACCAGAACTCGGCTTGCTGCCCCTCCTTATGTGTGTAGGTGAAACACTCTAGCACTTAACTCACTGTAGTTTTAATTGTAAGTCTCCTCACACTGATTGGAAATACTGTGTGGTAAATGTCATTATCTCTAGTGCTCAGACCTGTTCCCAGGTACTTCATAAAACTGAAACAAGACTTGAATAGGTGGAGTTGGACACAAGCAAGCTTGAGATTAGAGGTGGGATACAGTAGATGATAAGTTTACATTAATAATGTTTGTAACAAATTTTTTGATATATTATTTATGTTGTTATTTATGTTATATTATATATTATATTAGCCATAGTGTATATTATATAAATATATGTTCTATATTATTGTATATTTATATATATTTTATAGATTTATTTATATACTATTTATTCATATATTATTTATATATAATTTGGAAGTACTTTTTTAAATTAAAATTTTCTGTTTTTAGACGTGTTAATCATCTAAGAAAAATATAAGA
Source organism: Carlito syrichta (assembly GCF_000164805.1). Lineage (NCBI taxonomy): Eukaryota > Metazoa > Chordata > Mammalia > Primates > Tarsiidae > Carlito > Carlito syrichta. Next base: position 375,770 of record NW_007249792.1, on the reverse strand, counting down.
TGATGACAATTAAAATTCATACTTTGAGTTGAGTTCTCACTGTATCGCTGAGGCTGGAGTGCAGTGGAACGATCATGGGTCACTGCAGCCTTGACTGCCTGGCTCAGGAGATCCTCTCGCCTCAGTCTCCCGAAAAGCTGGAACTACAGGCACATGCTGTTACACCCAGCTAATTGTTTTATTTTATTTTTTGTAGAAGCATGGTCCCACCATATTGCCCAGGCTGGTCTCAAACCCCTGAACTCAATCAATCTTCCTGCCTTGGTCTCCCAAAGTACTGGAATTATAGGCATGAACCACCGTGTCCAGCCTATTGTAACAATAGAAAGCAAAACTAAAAGAGACTCAAGTATTGCTTAATCTTTTAGATTTTTTAGTTTTATCAATTTTTATTTGAGGTTATAAAAAGATAATAGCTGTGAGAAGAAAATTTAATGTAATTTGAGACTTGATCTGAGGTAATAATATATCATAATTCTATAGTAAACTAATATTTATAATGAAAATAAATTATTGTAGTGGGACTATAGCTAATTTTCTGCCTCTGCTATTTTACATTTCTCTTTCTCCCCCTATATACTCACATTCCTACATGCTTTATTTATTTTAAAAGTTACTATTTTCTTCATACTCTAAATAAATTGAGCTTAATCAATAGCACTTGCTGTCAAACATAGCCAATGGAATAGGACTTAATTAATTCACTACATAAATACTGTTGAGGGCTGTTGAAAAATTAAATATTACTATTTATATTTGCACACAATGTCAAATGTGATTTATTAATTGTAGAATATCAGTTTCCCTATGTCTGTGATTAGATGATTCTAATCTCCTGAAAAACATATGTTTGGCTGAGGTGAGGGGATTGCCTGAGCCCGTGGCTTCAAGACCAGCCTGGACAACCTGGTGAGACCTCATCTCTACAATAAATCAAAAATATTTAGCCGGGTGTGGTAGTGTGCACCTGTAGTTCCTGCTACTTGAGGCGGAAGGATCACTAGAGCCCAGCCGGTCGACACTGGGTTGGCCATGAGCATGCCATTGCACTCCAGCCTGGGCAACAGAGTGAGATTCCAACTCAAAATACATATGTGTATGTATGTTTATATATATATATATATATATATATATATATATATATATATATATATATATAGTAATATAAAATATAATAACTTTATCAAAATACCTTGATTTACTTCCTAGACCAAAGAGATGTAGATCAAGATGAAGAAAAAAAAAAGAGAGGTATTTTTATTTCATGGCATAGTGTAGACCATAATGAGTCAATATTTTTAAAGGCATATTCACTTGTGCTCCAGAATGTATCTTTAAATCATCTATGTTATATATTATAAAAGTAATATATTTTCAACACAGAAATATTTGAAGGCCTAGAAAAGCACACAGAAAACAACAGATAATAAATCTCTTAGTTGCTCTTTGACCCTGGAGATTGGACTCTCTGTGTCTTCGTTTTCTTATCTGTGAAATGTTCTAATCTATAGCACCTATCTTATTGGATTGTTAAGAGGATTAATAAGTTAATATTTGCAGAGAGCTTAGAGCAGTACATAGTACACAGTAACTGCTAGACCACTGTTACCTAAATTGCACTACTGAAGCATACCACTCTTAACAATTGAGGATCTGTTCTAGGATTTTATTATGCAGACGTATATGTGTATAATAAATGTTGTTATATTCTGTATAATGTTAGCAACTATATATTTCATTGTGACAGGAAGTAGTTTTGAAAGAGAACTAAACAAAGAAAAGAAAGCTTCCATGATGTTTACTTCTACTGAAGTCTCTAGAACTTCATTCTCCAAACATTTTGTGGAATTCTGCTATGGTCAGAACCTGTACTAAGATCTGTACAGGACCAATGCCCCATTTACTTCACAGCATTTTACAGGACAATATAAGAAAAAATACACATAAAAGAATATGCTCTCTGACAATTGCATGTGTTTACTAATGTGTCAGATACAATTTCAACTGCTTTATTAATATGTTATCCACAACTCATATTATCATTGCCATTTCACAGATGCAAATGTTGAAGCATGGAGAGATTGCTATAGAGGAACTGTCTAGAGTTTTAGCAGCTAGGAAAAGAAGAAGTTTAAGTGTGAGCCCAGATCATATGGCTCTGATAAATTCATACTTAAATCCACTCTTCCTCTCTACAGTGCTCTCTATTGCCCAACTGAAGACTAGGACAGGACGGCCTACCAACTCTGATTGCCTCTCTGATTTCATAACACAATAATCCACTAACCTCTCTAGGCACTATTCTCTATGTTTTGTTCATGCTGTTTTTTGTTGGAATGTTTACTTTTGCCTGTCAAAAATTTCTAGATTATAACTCAAGGCCCATCTCAAATAACACCTTTGCTAAAATTTTTACACCCAGTTCAGCATTGCTTATTGTCTTTCTTTCCTTCTATAGCACATCTTAAAAAAATATAACTCTATGGTAGCATCTATTATAGCCTGATACACTATGCCCTCTTTTTTTTAAAGCAGACATTAAGTCTATCCATTCCAGTGTTGCTAGCTCCGTGTCCAGTGCTTTGAAAAGAATGACTTCCGTAAATATTTTCAGGATAGAATTGACACCATTGCAATGATCTAGGTCAGAAATAATGTTGACAGAAATGAAGGCAGCACAATGGAAATGGGAAGGACCTAGATAATGATTTCCAACATTTAACTCAACCAATTCACTTTTCTTTTTGTGTTCTTGTTTTGGGGAGGGACAGGGAGCACACTGAACATCAGATACTGTGGGAATCTATTCACTACAAATCAAAATTCTATACAAGAGCTAGACAGTGAAGGGTGGCTATGGTTCAAGTCCCAGTACAATCACTCATTAAACCTAGAGCCTTGCATTTAACCTCTCTGGAACTCAATTTCCTCCTCATTAAAATGTAATATTATTAAATTAGAACATTGCTGTGAGAATTAAAGCAATCCACATCAAAGGATTAAGACCTCTATAAATATTAATAAATACTATGAAAACTATAAATAGTTATATAAATATTAATTATTTTGTTTTGTTTTATTTGAGTCGGAGTCTCACTGTCACCCAGGCTGGAGGGCAATGGCACGCTCCCGGCCACCGCAGCCTCGACCTGCTGGGCTCTGGCGATCCTTCGACCTCAGCCTTCCGAGTAGCTGGAATTACAGGCATGCGCTACCATGCCCGGCTGATTTTTTGATTTATTGTAGAGATGAGGTCTCGCTGCCCAGGCGGGTCTCGAATCCGCGGGCTCAGGCAATCCACTCATCTCAGCCTCCCAAAGGCGCGGGATTACAGGCTGAGCCACCAAGCCCGGCTAAATATTAACTATTATTAAAAGCAACCATGCCAGCTACTTGGAAGGCTGAGGTGGAAGGATCACCAGAGCCCAGCAGGTCGAGGTTGCGAGGGCCGGGAGCAGCCACTGCACTCCAGTCTGGGTGACAGAGTGAGACTCCAACTCAAAAACAAACAAAGAAAAAAAACCTATGAACTTCTTACCCAATGACAAATAATAAAGTGATTAAAAGTACAGGATTCAGTGTTAGTCACATATGTATTTGTAAATCTGCTTTAATTTCTTCCTATATGACTTCAAGCAAATTAACTAAAAAAAAATTATTTTTCTAAAAAGGGCTGAGTTTTTAAAAACTGGACAAATGCATGTACAATGCCTAAGTAACATATACTACATGCTAGATAAATGACAGCTATAAAGGTGAAACCTCCTGGGAGATAAAATATGTAAAATAATCATTTCAATGCCAAGCATGTACTAAATTCTAAGTAAATATTAGCCATAATAAGCAAATAGGTAGAAATAAAAGTATACATAAAACAAGTGTAATCAATATTTGAAATGCAAAGATGTTATTGACTTCTTTCTTTTTGACAAAACCAGTAATTCATAAAAGCAGACTGTCTACAAAATTCAAGGTGAGACAGACATAACCTGTTATTAATAGAATTGGACTGAATTCATGTCTTATGGGAAAATATTATATACAGAATCCCAGAATGACTAAGCTTGAATGTAAAAAAATATATAAGTATAGGTCTCATTTCTCATAGATTCCCTAACATAGACATATTATATACACATCATATTTCATCTACGCTTTTTCTCTAGAAACATGTTATTATCTGTAGTTATGTAATCAATTTCCAGGTACCTCTATAAACAGGTGTCAAGATACAATGACACTGTATATTTAACAAAAATCCTTAACGTCTTAAAATGAAAATAAAGAGTGTAGTCTGGTCTGTAAGGATTAATTTCTTTGACAGAAGAGTTAATGATTGATTATTTGATAATAAAAATCTATCATGGAAACATCTGTATAAAATTACTGTGTATAAAAAGAAGCAAGTAATAAATATCAAAGAAGAAAATAATGGAAATATCTAAAATAACTGTCTTTAAATTGAATTTAACTTCTATTTTAGCAAAGTTTACTTTGTTTTAGTTTTTCAACAATATAAATAATAGATGTGCATAATAAAAAATTGAGAACTTATATCGTACCTATCAGAGAAAAAAAGTAATGTATGTTATCTGACCATCCAGGGCAAAACTAATGTTACATTTTGATATATTTCTTTATTGTCTTTTATAGAAATATTTTGTTTCTAATTATAAAATTATTTTTAATAATTTATTTTAAAATGACTTTGTGAAGAGACATCATTCATTGTCAGGCTTGCTTCATTTATAGTCATCAAAGGATAGTGAGCCTAGCAAATGTGGAATATTTGTTGATTAACTTGATCACAGATATCTGCATTTGGTGTTGATCATGTTTATGTACTCCTGCAAGGTCAGAGTAATTTTAGAATTACAATAATTATTTTGTATTTCGTCGAGCGAATGCGTGACATTTGTCTTTAATTGAACTACGAGTGGGTGAAAAAGGAGGTTCTGGGAGAGAGAAAAGGACTATTTTAGAGAAACGGGCAGAGAGGATGATTATATCATTCTTCATAGAAAACAACACTTATGCTGCCATTTGGTTTAAGTTTATTTTTATTTGCCCTATGTTAAAGCCAATGATGTTTGCCACTGTATACTAAAGATAATATGGACCTGGTTTGAGCACAATTATATTCTAAACATGCATGTGTAATGTGTGAGTGTGATGATTTGAGGAAAACTAGAGAAAGCAGCTTGTGTGTCCTAATTTCTAAACTTGCTCAGCTAAAAAATGTCCACTTATAAAGGTTTCAGAACATAAAATCTTACATAGTATATGAAATATTGAAATATGAGAAAGATGATTTTATTAACTGAGGTAAACTACTTTCCTCCTGTAATAAATCAGTAGACTAAACTGTGTTGTTTTTATTGTATCCCAAATATATCTCATAACAATAACAACAACAGCAAAAATAGAGAAGAAAAGAAAATACCCGGAGTGCCAAAAAAAGTATACACATTTTAAGAGATGTTATCTAGGCATTACTTTTAGTTTGCCATAATCAGAAGTGCCTAGATGCAGATAGTAACCACTTTGAGCACCACTTGTAATTGCAAAAGTCAAGTGTGACTTGTATTCATCTTTTGTTATCAATATATATTGAGTATTGCAATTTTAATAGTTTTTTCCTTTCTTAAAATGTGTATACAGCCAGGCTCAGTGATTCAGCCTGTAATCCCGCGCCTTTGGGAGGCTGAGATGAGTGGATTGCCTGAGCCCGTGGGTTCGAGACCCACCTGGGCAACTTGGCGAGATCTCATCTCTACAATAAATCAAAAATGAGCCAGGTGTGGTACTGCACGCCTGTAGTTCCAGCCACTTGGAAGGCTGAGGCGGAAGGATCGCCGGAGCCCAGCAGGTCGAGGCTGTGGTGGCCGGGAGCGGCCACTGAACTCCAGTCTGGGTGACAGAGTGAGACGCCAACTCAAAAAATAAAATAAAATAAAATAAAAATAAAAATGTGTATACTTTTTTTGCACTTCTGTATATACCAAAGTATTCTAAATAATATTTGCAATGGCATATATATATTTGAGAGCATTTTCAAATGAAGTATTAGAGTTAGTAAAGATTTAAACATAAATAGCACCAGTAGGGCATATGTGACGACCTTGTTCAATTGAGTTCTACAAGGGTAGAGAGTTTTTCTTTTTTTAATGCCCAAAAGATTAGACTATAATCCAGCATATAAATGATAGTCAGTAAATATTTGTTGAGTAATACCTGTAATTATTTTGTGACTGTTCCTGAATCATTGTTTTTCTTCAGTGCCACCAAATCATAATATTTGCTTTGGTACATCAATAAATTAGATGTGTATTCTCAAATTACCTTCATGAGTTGTACACATAGTTTCTCAAAGATAAGGAATAATATATCAAAAGTGGATGTCACCTCATTTCTACCTATCATAGAAGCTTTCCAGATAACATAGCTAGTCAAAGTCACTGAGTTACTAATTCCTTATTTACCAATTCTTTTAGCATGGCTGTGGGAACTTTGTCCGTGTAATCCAGACTTTCAACCGCACTCATTTGTATGTCTGTGGGAGTGGTGCTTTCAGCCCAGTCTGTACTTATTTGAACAGAGGGAGAAGATCAGAGGTAAGTGTAACAATTTAACTTCTTAGTTTTGATGTTAATGTGAAAGATTTTTGAACCATATTTTATAGTAAAATCTGGAAATATCATCAATATTCATGAAATATTTTGTGCCCTTCAAGCCTAAACTGTATTACATTTTGTTCCTGTCTGTTAAGTAACTTAAAGTATAACCTTTTGCCTTCAACTAAGAAATACATATTTTTATGATTTACATGTGTAAAAATACATATTTTTTTAGTTGGAGGCAACTACATAGTCCTAGTGTGTATGTTTATGGTTTTACTATATATATTTTAATGGAAAAGCTATAAAAGGAAATGAAAGAAAAATGTTGTAATTTCATAATTACATTGAATATAAAGCACTGATAACATTTGCTCCAAATTATAGAAATATTGTAATATAACTTACCTTTTCAAATCAATTTCTAGTAATTTCTCATTTATCTTTCAAACTCGGTAAACCTTTATAAAATATATAACTAAGAGATGTATAATGTGAAATGCCAGGTATCTTTGCAGAAAGGAACTTTGTAATAATTTTATATAATTAATAAAATATACTTTCGTTTTAGACTAGCATCACCCTATATTAGGCTATAATAGCATTATTCTTACACTAGTTAAGATGATATGGAGTACTGTGGTATGGCATTTGCTATATACCATATCAAATATATAGCAAATGTATAGTCAAATATAAGGCTGGCTTAACTTTACTTGTGATATTTAAGACTGTCTTTGTTATCCCAGTCCACATCTGTTGACAAAGGAAACTGCATTAGACCAAAAGGTTTTTTCCTCATTTTTGTAGTTAGGCATGGTATTTTACTTAACATACTTATTTTAAAAACTGAATTTCATGTTTTGGTTTCATTATCAATTTATATCTTGGAAACCCAGTTCCTTAATAATGTCTTAACTCAAGTTTAGAGATTAGAATTTTTTAAAAATTGAATATTGCTACTGATGTACCTTACAAAGTTTATTTTTACCTTAATAAGAAATAATCTACTTGAGTACCAATATAATTGAACAATGATTCTATGTATATTTTGTTATTATTAAATTTATTTCTTTTTCAGACACATCATGTACACATATAAGTGTCTTGATGAATAAAAAGTCATTTTGAAAATAAGGGAGTCATTATAAGTTGACCGCAAATTGAGGCATTTTCAAATGTGGTTCAAGATACTGTGAAATATTAAAATTCTTAAGGAAAAGTAAAGTTATGCTTCTTGGAGGAATACAGTTGACTTCATTGAGCTTGTCATTAGAACCACATGCCTGTGATCAATTGATTAAATAAATACTGCCTCAGACGTCTGCAATCTGTCAGACACTCCCCTGGAATCTGTACATTCACTGTACAGGCCAACAATAGCATGGCAATTTTCAGAGCACAGTTTTTAAATAAAATTATTCTCCCATGTACAAATTGCCCAGTATGCACTTCAAGGCCTAATTGGAAAGTCTACCTAAAAAATAATCTCCTTTGCAAAACCAGCATGGAATAAATTTTAATCAGTTAGCTAAATATGAACTACTTTAGTCTCACTTCAAAAGATATGTTTCAAAGGGGAAACATTTTTATTAATTAACTTAATCTCTTAAATAATACATGAACATCTTAGGAGCCAATTTAGGTATAAACAGGATTATGATTTTTAAGATTTATATGCTTTTATGTAAACTTTATTCAAAGTGTCTTACCATAACATCATTTTTATACATCTATAGTATACAAAGCATAAAGCCAGTATAAAACTGCACAGTTTTATCAACCATCTAATATATGTATTTTCTTTTAGTTTAAGATAAAAGATTGCCTAGCCTAAAATGATCATGTGAAGCAGAAAGTTTTATTTTGAGAGAATTCTCCTTCTTTTTCCTCACTAACATTTTTATTTTGTAATGACCAAGGGTAGTTCTTTTTCATTATTCTCTAGTACTCCTCCACTTTTTTTTTTCTTGTGAAACTAATTCAGAGCTTTCCTAGAGCATTTAAACACTGCCCATCCAAAAACCCAGAATCCTTGCTCCATCAAGACCCAACCATAATTATTCTTTACTATCTGCTATCTTTGCTTCCTGTCTTCTATTCCTAAAAAAAGATAAAGCAATGTGAGTAAATCATGACTTTAAACAAATGAATCAAGGAAAAGCAATGATTGGTTAATTTTGCAACTGATTCTTAAAATACTACCACATCTTATCTCTGGTTGATTTTATCAGAAGTGTTTATAACACCTATTTCAACAACTGAATACCAGTTAAACGGTGATCCTGACCTTTATCAAGCAGATAACTTTACCTTTGACTGACTAAGATTATCACAGATGGTCAAGAATATCACCGGCATCCAAATTATTTCCTATCCTTTTGAAGCAAATTAGTCACCAGACTAATCTGTTTTAACATATTTTTATCCATCGCCTACTGATTCAAAAGAAAAATCACATATTTTCCATATCAATGAAGTTCTCTGATAAATAACCTCATCACTCTGCTTTATATTTTAATTTCCTTTCCTTTGCACTTTGTTTTATGTTTTCTCTCATTAATAATTATTTATTTAGTTTAGCCGTTACCTAAATGAAGACCTTGTAGAAAACAGATGTATCTAGAAATCAAGGGACTGAATTCAAATTTTTTGTCACCCTTTAGCTACATGGACTTGAGCAAGTCATATTTTCATCATCTGAAGAGTAAATTCATTGATGAGGATCATGCTGTAGAATGTTTTCAGGCTAGAGAACTATGATTATTTTCTTTTTTAATCTTTAATTTTGAAGATGTGGGGTACAATTCAGGGCTAGGTATATAAATGTTGATTATGCAGATACTCTTGTTGATGAGGTGTGCTCCTCCCCTGGCAGTTTCCCATTACTGCCAATCCCACCCTCTCCCTCCCCTGGCAGGTTCCAACTACTCCAATCCCTTTCTTATAGTATTATGATAATTGTTCAAGATCTGATTTGGGTGAGAATATATTGGTAGTCAGTTCTCTGTTTCTGTGATAGATCACTCATTATTATAGACTCTAAGAACATCCAAGTTGCTGAAAAGTTCATAATTTAGTCCTCTTTTATGGCTGCATAATATTCCATCATGTATAATTATCACATTTTTTTTTTAACTCAGTCCTTTTTCAATGGGCAGCACAGTAGGTTCCATATTTTTTCTATTGTGAACGATGCTGCAATAAACATGCATGTGCAGATATCTTTTCACGGAGTGATTTGAGTTTACAGGTATATTCCCAGTAGAGGGATTTTGGGGTCATATGAAAGGTCAATTTTCAGATCTTTTAGGAATCGCCAAACTGTTTTACACAAAGGTTCTACTAGTTTACACTAACAGTGTAGAAGTGTTCCCTTTTCCCCGCATCCTCTCCAGCATCTGTTGTTTTTGGAGTTATTGAAGATGACCATTCTGACTGGAATTAGGTGGTATCTCAGTGTGGTTTTAATTTGCATTTCTTTGAGACTAGTGAAACTGAGCATTTTTTCATATATCTATTGGCTGCTCATGTCTTCTTTTAAGAAGTGTCTGTTCTTATCTTTTTCCCACTTTGAAATAGAGATTTTTTTCTTTTTGGCATGTTTGAGTTCCTTGTAGATTTTAAATGTTAGGCCTTTGTCATATATACAGTTGGCATATGATTTTTCCCAGACTGTGGGCTTTCTCCCTGCTCTCTTGATGGTTTCTTTGTATTTGCAGAAACTTGTCAGTTTGGTGAGGTCCCACTTATCTATTTTAACTCTTATGGCATGGGCAATTGAGGTTTTTTTTTTTTTTTTTGAGTTGGAGTCTCACTCTGTCGCCCAGACTGGAGTGCAGTGGCCACTCCCGGCCACCGCAGCCTTGACCCTGC
>NW_007249792.1:348017-365091 GCF_000164805.1 Carlito syrichta | reverse complement strand
TCCCAAAGGCGCGGGATTACAGGCTGAGCCACCGAGCCCAGCTCAATTGAGGTTTTGATCAGGAATTGGTTGCCAGTTCCAATTTCCATAAGTCAGTTCAGCTAGGGGTTCATTAACCTTGTTTATCCTTTGAAAGAAATAGCTGTTTCTTCCTTTTTTTTTTTTTTTGTATTATATTTTTGTCTTCTATGTCCTGAATTTCAGCCTTTATTTTGGTGATCTGGGTTCTTCTACTGAAGTTAAGCACTTTTATTCCTTATTGCCTTAGGGATGTCCTGCAGTAGTACATTAAAATCAGTATAAAAAAAAGTGAACTAGTTTTATTTTCTTCAAGGAGTTAAAACTTCAGAATCATCTTTGTTTTCTTCATCTTCCTGAGCTGCAACCAGCTTTTAATTGCTACCAAGCTCTGTTAATTGCCACTATACAAATTCTCTTACATCTCTACTGCTCTTAACATGACCACGTAGATTATGGAATGTCAGATTATCATTACCTAACTTGTGAACTCTTGCAATAGAAGATTGGATCAGCTCTATGGGGAGTGTAAAGTATTTTCCTGAATCTAGTGTCTGTTTTTATACATTTCATTTTCAATCTTCCTAAAGGTCAAGGTAAGGTCCAACTTCTTAGAGAAGTATTTTGATCTTGCCATTTCCACACTCAAAAAAATTAATGAATTCACATGTCTTTAGGGATAATTTTCAAAAATTTTAGGTTGGTAATAAAGGCCTTTTACCATTTGATTCTACCTACAAAAGTGATCATTTTTCCCTTTGAATCTTAGTAATAGCTTGTACTAACTTGATATGAGAAAAAAGGTAAATATTATACTAACCAGATATTCCCTCTCACTGATGCCAAACTGACCACCATATTTCAGATTGAATTTATTGCCTCTAATTCCTAGTATTTTCTATTCCCTTTCCATGCTTAATTTATCTGCTAAGCACTGGCATTTTCTAACATACTCCCCATATTTTACTTATTTATTCTCTTTATTTTTATCTTTCTTATCAGATAACTTACTTAAGAACAAAGATTTTTATGTATTTTGTTTACTGTATTCCTTATGTCTACTGAGTATCTGCCACATGGTACATGCTTAATAAATTTTTGTTAAATAAAAGTATGAGTGAATGACACATTTCACATCTAAATTATGAATTATGTTGTTGAATCTTATATAATAATTTATATAACAAAATCAAGCAGTAACATAAATTTTATTTTAAAAAATTATTTACTATTTTGAAAATATGGTAGTGTCTCTCTCTCTCTCTCTCTGGAGAGTTTTCTCTTTTGGCTGACTTTCAATACATGTAACTTAAATTTATAATGATCCTTGATTTTCAAGTGATTTTTGCTGATATTAATTTGAGGAGAACTCTTCCTTGGATCAGCTCTATAGGGAGTGTAATAGAATGAGAGCTAGCTCTGCTGAGGTTAACTTTTAAATACAGATGGATTCTTCTTACTGGTCAAGTAAATCTTGATATCATAAATTGGAAGGCATAAGCAACCAACTAGAAAGCATGTTAATTTTAATGATGCTTTGTTTTACTAAAGAACAGTTGTCTTAACTAAATAATCTATCATTGCTGCATGTTCAATTTTATCTACAATAAAGGACCAAGTTTTCATGATTGACTCCAAGTGTGAATCTGGAAAAGGACGCTGCTCTTTCAACCCCAATGTGAACACAGTATCTGTTATGATCAGTAAGTAGAGAATAAAGGAGGGAGTGGCAGATATAAATAATAGAAAATTGACATGACCTGGTATGTCTATTTTGAATGGTTGCATAAATCATAGTATATGAGTTAAATAATAGGAAGAAAGTTGTGAACTGAGAAATAAAAAGTTTAACTTCTCATTTCTAAGAGAACTTATGATTAAATGATAAGCATGTATCTTTTTATGATGGTTTTTTCATTCTTAGAGCAAGTCAAGCATTTTTAAAAAGTATATTATGTATATGCATAGTTATATGTATTATGAAGTAGTCGTCAATGTTTCTGTAATTGTGTTTCCAGTATTAAGTATAGCTTCTTTTTCTCATGTTTTAGTATTTTTGAAACTTTCTTTCATTATTTATTTATAGTTAACAAATTATAATTGTATATATTTGTGGGTACAATATAGTGTTTTGATCTATGTATACATTACAGAAAGATTCATTCAAGCTAATTGACATACCTATACCTTATCATTTTTTATTGAGATAATATTATAAATCTATTATTTTAGCAATTTTGGAACATATAAGTTATTATCAACTATGGTAACCATGCAGATCACTAAAACTTAGTGCTCCAATCTAACTTAAACTGTGTACCCTTTGATGTAAACATTATCCTTTTACCCATCCGTCTCTCTCTCCTAGCCTTTGATATCCACCAATGTACTCTCTATTTCTATGGCATCAAAATTTTTAGATTCCACATATAAGCAAAATCATACATTATCTGACTTTCTGTGCCTGGGTTATTTCACTTAGTATACTGTCCTCCAGTTCCATTCATATAGTATCCCGTGTGTGTGTGTGTGTGTGTGTGTGTGTGTATACACACCACATTTTCTTCATCCATTCATGTGTTCACAGACACTTAGGGTGCTTCCATGTCTTGCCTATTGTGCATAATGCTGAATTGAACATGGGAGTGCAGACAATGTGATATCACCTCACGTGTTAGAATGGCTATTATCAAAAAGACAAATGGTGAAAAGTATTAGCAAAGATGTAGAGAAAAGAGAATTCTTGTTGTTGAGAATGTAAATTAGTATAGCCATTTTGGGAAATAGTATGGATGCTTCTCAAAAACTAAAAATAGAATCAGCATATGATCCAGCAGTTCCATTTCTGAGTATATATCCAAAATAATTGAAATCAGTATGTCAGAGGTTTTTGCACTGCTGTGTTTTGGTAATATTTTACAAATGATTAAACATGGTATTTATTTTAAATGAAAGAACAAAGTGCATGTATTAGCTGAGTGCATCCTCTATGGTTTGTCTAAAACTTGCTATACTAAAAACAGGGCAGTGTTGAAACTTTTTTTTTTCACTTTCCATAAAAAATAAGTTAAGCAGCAGCCCTAATCACTTGTTGATACAAACATTGACAAGTCCATTTTTATTTAATTTTTAAAAATTTTTTTGAGTTGGAGTCTCATTTTGTCACCCAATCTGAAGTGCAGTGGCATGGTCACAGCCACCACAGCCTTGTCCTCCTGGGTTCAGGCAATCCTTCCTCCTCAGCCTTCCAAGTAGCTGGAACTACAGGTGCTCCACCACACCTGGCTAATTTGTTTATTTATTATAGGTATGAGGTCTCACAGATTTCCCCAGGCTGGTCTCGAATCCCTGGACTCTGGCAGTCCTCTTACCTCAGCTTCCCAAAGCCTTGGGATTACAGGCTTGAGCCACTGTGCCTGGTCCTCAATTTGGTTTTAAACCTCAGTCATCAAATATCTTTCTATGATACCCATAAAAGACATTCTCTGCTGGTTAATTAAGGCACTTTTAGAATATGTCTGAATTATCATGAGTTGACTCTGGTGACAAATCTTAGATTTCAGTATGTCAAAAGTATAGAAGACACTTTTTCCTCTTTGCCTTCTTTATGTATTTCCAGTAGTACAATTCCATTCTTGGACAAAAGAACAGGTGAAAAAATAATTATTGTGTTTAAAATGCTTGCTTTGATTCATTTAAATAGACAACTTAACTTACTTTCTCATATCTGGAAATTAACCTAAGACAGGTACACCTTGGAAATTGTTGAGTGAATTACTTCCACCTGGTCATTCAAATTAGACAGAGAGGAGCCAAAACTATATCATTAGAACAAAAAGTTAGCTTTGAAACTACAAAGCTGTCCAATTATGTCTACTGCAAGGTATTTTCAGATATATTTCCAAGTATTATTTAATAGGAGCAGTGTTATGGAAAGACTATTCCGTTTGGAAGGAAACTTTATTTACCTTCAAAAACCATATGATGTGTAGGATAGTAGTTAAATATAAATATACATATGTAGTTTTTATTTAATTCAAGTTAAATACTATGAAAATAAACTTCAGAAATCTTTTAAAATAGCTAATAATGGAGTTTTATCTCATTGAATATTGGCTAGAATAAAAAGGTCAGAACAAGACATTATGAATTTTCTTGCTAAGCTGTCACAAGTCTTTTAATAGTTTTGTCTTTAGAGAATTGCCTTGGTTTACAGAATAAGAGTTAGATATTGACCCTTTTGGTTTTGCAGGGATTTGAAACTTGAATTTTTATGTAAATATTCCTATATTACATTTTAATATTTGATTAATTTTACCATTTGTAATCAAGATAAAGTCATTGAACAATCTGCCTAACTTAAAGACTAAAAATATTATGAACAGAAAGCTTTATAAAATTTATAAGATATTTGTCATTTTATTCACCCAGTTGATTATTCTTCTGAAATTATCTCCAATAATTTGTGTGGTCATGTCATTTAACTATACAATAATTCTTTGCCATTTCCATTCAAATGCAATGCACTAAAAAAGAAAAGGAAAAAAAACACAGATTGGTTAAGATACCTGTTAAATGCCAGGAAACAACGAGAATTAGAAGAATTCCAAATTGCATAATTCAGTGTGCTTTTGCTATTTTCAGTTACTGCTGTAGAGCATCAAGGAAGTCATGTATTATCTTTTAAAGGATGTATCATAAACTTCATGAAGTTTTCTGGTCAGTGGAAGTACACTTGGAAAGCAAAATATTTTTGGATTAAAGTTAAAAGGCACAAACTAATCTTCATATAAAACCCTGCAAAGATACTTTGACATAAACTAACAAAAAAATCTTTTCTAAGTCCCTTCCAAAGTGACATTAATTAAATATTTCTTATTGATACAAAGTGAAGCAGAAAGTTTCTAACTTGCTATTAAAAATACCGAGAATTTAGGCCAGGAAATAAAGTCATTAGACACCCAGGCTTATGTAATGCTTAAGACATAATGAATAAGGTGTATGCAACCGGATTAGAATTAACCCTCTCTGCTGCACAACACCTTCTATTTCTTTATTTGGAAACAGAAATGACCATTGATAGCTGTGCTAATCAATCTGTTGAGCAGCAGAACTTTATAATTCATAATTTTGCAGTTAATGGGCGATAACAAAAAACTGGAATAATTAATTACAAAGTTATCACAATTTAACAGCCAGATATATGTGTATACATGCCTCATAAATGTTCACAGAATTTTAAAGTAGCTAAATTGCTCAAAATCCTCCCTGTACTTTTTTGTTATCTTCCTGTAATCTGTTTCCATGGGCCTTAGACCCCTACTAGAAAGGAGAGCTGAGCTACAAAGCCTGCTGCAACAGCTTGCCAACTGGTAGGGGTCCAGTTGATCACCCGGTGAGCACATATTAGGCACATTCCATTCTCTGTTCTATCCTGGGCCAAGTGGTATTGCTTATTACTAAACAGCTTAGAGTCCTTCAGAATGGTTCAGTCCTACCAAAATGACCACAGTCTGAAGGTAGCCTGGGGAGTAATCATAGAACATCAGTCAAAGGACACAGCTGCATGGCAGTTCAGTGGACCAGTACTGATAAATTTAATTATTTTAGCTACTGTTTTATAGTCGAAGGTTACATTGTTTTTAACAATTCAGTATTTCCTTCCCCTTACTAGATAAAAAGTAATATAGATCTTCAAAAATAATCTAAATACTTATTAAATATGTCAGTCAACATATCTGATTCTGTTATTATTGATAACATTTTAATTTTTAAATACGTTTTCTTTCTTGTCATTATATTCTCTTTTTTATAGCTGAGTTGCAATTGAAAAAGTAGCACATTGTTTACCTTATTAGGAAAGTTTTGGCACTAAAAATCAAAATTTATACTTTTAATGATTACTTTTTTTAATTTTCCATAGTATTTTACAATTTTAATGTGGTCTCCATATCATGTCATAATAACAATTTTTTTTCTTTTTTTGAGTCGAAGTCTCACTGTGTTGCCCAGGTTGGTGTGCAGTGGCACGATAATGACTCTCTGCAGCCTCAACTTCCTGGGGACAGGCGATCCTATGACAATAGGCACACACCACAATGCCAGGCTAATTATTTTTATTTTTGTAGAGACAAGGTCTCACTATGCTGCCTAGGCTGGTTTCAAATTCCTGGGCTCAAACAATCCTCTTGCCTCAGCCTCCTTAAATGCAGGATTTACAGGAGTGAGTCATCATGCCTGACCCATAATAATAATTTTTAAAAATGATTATCTTCATTCCATTTAGTAAGATCATAAAAAGTTTAATATTGTGATGAGAACTTTTGCGGTCATAATCCAATTCCCATATTTTATAGATGAAAAGATTGAGACTCAGAGTTTTAATAACTTAGCCCTAATTCCCAGTTTTTTAGGACTGTCAAATTAGAAACCAAGTTTTCTGACTCTTACAGTATTTTTTTATTTACTAAAAGAAAATAATTAAGCCATTTTGTTATCTTTTATACTATATTTTCCATTTCGAACTTATACTATTTAAATATTGTTTTGTAGCATAATTAGTACAGGCAAAGGAAATTTTATTTTTATATAGAATAAAGTTTTGAGGTTTGATTTTAAAACATATATATGTTAGTAATCACACAAGAGAAAAGATTAAAATATCAATTTTTTTAATTTGGTAGACAATGGAAACCGATTACAAATTAAAAACACTCTGTAAATTATTTTTAAATGTTAAAACAGCTTTAAAAAACACTTAATTTTCTGTTGACATTTTCTTACTTTTTCACAGATGAGGAGCTTTTCTCTGGAATGTATATAGATTTCATGGGGACAGATGCTGCTATTTTTCGAAGCTTAACAAAGAGGAATGCAGTCAGAACCGATCAACACAATTCCAAGTGGCTAAGTGGTAAGAACCCACACTCTTTTTTTTTATATCATACTTTAAACTTAACTTATTTAATTTCATAATGACAATGAGGAGAAATGCTGTAGGATTAAAATATAAGACCATGACATGGGTGATGATAATTCTGTACTCTATGACTTAAAATATTTAGTATAAATAAGTAATTGAAATAGCCCCAAATCCACATTCCAATTCTTTATTTCATTAACCATCCTATAGCTGTCATATGAATATGAATAGATGAAAATGATAGTGATATTCATCATACATACCAGTACCCAAGTATATTACAATTAAATATGCTTTTTACTTTCTTCAATCTGTTTGTTTATTTTAATAATGCCAAATCTAAAAATTATCTTAAATGGATAGCACTTACAGATAATAAGTAGGAGATGGGAGCTTCTCCTTTTTGTTTTATATTTAGATTCTAGAATTATAAAACTGATTTTTTAAATAATTTGACTAATATTCATAAAAAGCATTGGTATGTAACTATGATTATCAGTGTTCCATTGTTTCCAAATTTTGGCCTCTTATAGAATTCACATCAAAAAGGTACCCATTTGATTTTACTGTATGATGATGTAAATCCATTGCTGTTGTTTAGAAAGCACTACGTTTCTTGTCATTTCATCCTCAGGAAAATGTCTAGTTGATCCTAAATTTGGCAATTCACTTAACATTACACAATTAAGCATGAATCACCACTGTTGGAAATCCTATTTCACTGATAGATCAGCACAAGAAAGCATTGATTGTCCATTTGCTTCTTCAAATTATTCCTCCAGCGCATCTGGAAAAAGAATATTCTAAAAGTGGTTTTGTTCTTCAAATAAGAACCCTGTATGTCTCCAAGTAGCTACTTTTTTTCTCCCTTGAAGAATTTCTCCTTCATTTCATCAGCCGTATTTTAAGAAAAAATGTGTTTTTCAGATCTTGAATTTTTGACCCCTCATTCTGCTCCAACGAATTTGAGTTTATATGCACTAGATTGAAAGCCACACTTTGAAAAATAAACATTTTTTTCAATAAAACAACCATCAGATTCCATGAGAAATAACTGGTAGAAAAGTTTTTCAACTTTAAAACAACTCTCATCAGTGCACAAAGAATTTTTGCATTTACTGTCCTTCTAGAATGTATTGTAGAGAAAGAAAAATAGTTTATGCTATTATCTTATAGCTATAGTTTATGGTACTTGTCATTCCAAATGTGGTATACGTTGAGTGAATACATTTACTGCTTTTAGAAATGTTGTCTATGAACATTGATATGTTCTTTTATACCAAGGAGGGGGAAGGCTTCTGCCTGTGATCTACTTGGATAAACAGTAGATGGATTTTCATCATGCGTATATATAGCCTTTTATATTTTTTTCCAGAACCTATGTTTGTGGATGCACATGTCATCCCAGATGGCACTGACCCAAATGATGCGAAAGTATACTTCTTCTTCAAAGAAAAACTTACTGACAATAACAGAAGCACTAAACACATTCACTCTATGATTGCAAGAATATGTCCTGTAAGTACTAACATGGTTCTAATTTGAAGAAAGAATGAGAAACTCAGATTACATAGATATGTTTTCAATAGTTTATCTTCCTAATTGTATCTAATGTTACAAATAAATAAAATATTGAAGGGAGACATTTAATATAATATTTATTTATCATTTACAGCATCGATCATATGGGATAAGCATACTCTATTTTAGTAAAAACTTTAAGAAAATATTTTTGCTGTGTCTTTAAATAAATAAACTGTTTTAACTAATTTTTTGCATAGCCATTTAACACATGGTATTAAAACAAATAGCTAAGCTGTATATTACAAAAAAATTGTGAATAAAATATAGCAAAAATCTTGGTAAAAGGTAATTATTAATGAAGTATTTATAAATAGTAAAAATTAAGAAATGCTTTCATAAAATACAGCTTTAATTATAAACAATAACCAAAATTCTCTTGCATCTAAACAGTAAGTATACATAGAAACACAAGAAAACACTCGCAAAGGTGTTTTACAGACTTGTCCTGTCTTATTTATGAATAACATCCTTTGAAAAGGTATTTCTTAAAGTGTTTAGTGCTTAAAACAGTTTATCTTTCTATATTACAATATTCTACTGATTATGGAGCTCAGCTGTTTCTCAATTATTTGTAACAAGGTAGCAAAGCCAGGAAAAGTGGTAAAAGGCTTCTGGATACAGAGGAATCAAAAAATGTCAACAACAAAGACTATTTGTGAATGATCCAAATGCCATTTCCCATGTCCTGGCCAGAGAAATACATATGATATAGCATCTGGTTAGAAATACTGGGAATGAAATGATAATTCAGAGAAATGAAGGAAGGAAAATATAACTACTGGGGACCATTTGGTTTAAGAATAAAACCACTTTCCTGACCATAGTAGAATCTGCAAGACTCACTGTATACAATAATGTATGTTCATATTGAAGATGAGTTATAAAGAAAAAACAAACTAAATTATTTATTCTCCATAATAATTTATAACTATTTTCGCTGTACACTGTTAAAATTAGGACTATTTCGGGCATATATTTATCTGATAAATTAATTTATTTCCAGCTGATATCAGACTATAAGGGAATAAGGGTAAAACTATTAACTATTATATAAAATATTATAGGCCTTAAATATTCCTCTTTGACTATTAATGTGCAGTTGTGGTTAACATTTTTCTTGTTGATAGTTTCTTTTAATTTTAAAGATGTGGGGTAAAATTCAGGGTTAGTTATACAAATGATCATTGTACAAGTAAAGTTTGGGCCTCATTTGGCCCCTACTTCACCTGGTTTGAGATCAGGTACCGTTATTGATGAAGTATGACCCACCCTCCCTCCCAGCAGTTTCTCACTACTACCAATTCATTTTTGTAGTAATATGATAATAGTACAGGAATTTGATTAATATTTTTATTCTTCAGATTTCCATTCTCCAAACAGTGAGTCCAATTTGAATTTTTAATACATTTTAATATTTATGTAAGTCTGAAATATGTTTACAAATTGTTTCAGAATGATACTGGTGGACTGCGTAGCCTTGTCAACAAGTGGACCACCTTCTTAAAAGCGAGGCTGGTGTGCTCAGTAACAGATGAAGATGGCCCAGAAACACACTTTGATGAACTAGGTACATATATGTGAGATTGAAAAATGTTTCTGAAAAAGAAATTGTAAGGTTATATATTTTAATAAGCTCTTAGAAGAGTATGTACTTTCCATAGCTATTTTCAGCATAAATAATGTGTCAGTTTGAATTAATGGTCTAGATACTATTCATAAATTTCCCTAAGTATTTTTAAAATCAATTTTGCCCCTGAGTTCACTGCTGAAACATTTAGCTCACTGAATTTATCATGGTAAATAAATAAGTGCATATGGGGTAAGGTGTTACTTGTGTAATTTACATGTAGGTAAAGACATGTTTGTGCTTTTATAAATGAATATATTTCATGTATATTAGAATATCTAAGATTCTGATTTGAGATCAGTTTGTAGGAGAATTCAGTTATCTGTTTTTTAATTGCAGCTAATGGACAGGATAGACTTTGGATGAAAAAGTGTCAGAGTAGAAGTTTGGAGACTTGTGTTCTCAGCATGACATGAGGAGGCTTTCACTTTCCAGGTCAAATAAGAACTAATTCCTTTCGACCAAGGAAGAGTTCTCTTTAATCAGAATAACCTTGTGCATATCATATTTACTAAGTGTCATTTATAAATGACTTTTCTTTTGCCTAAAAGCTTTAAAATGTAAACTAATAGTCATTCTCAGATTTCGAGGTAAGTAATAAAACTGTATTACAAAATGGAAAAAGTTAGTGGTTTTAACACACTTGTAAGTAGTTATAAACCTGAAGTAGATGATTGTGCTCCTTAAAGACTATTATGTTAATCCTAGAAGCACAATTTTCTAAATAAGTTTTTCTAGAAAAAGGTACTAAGTATTATATTTTTACATAGTCTGGTCACTTATTAACCTCTCCAGATTATTTGCAAATATGTTTATGTTTCGGTCTTTCTTGTTCTGTAGGGAGATCTAAACATTATCAGTCTTTATTCACGTGTGAAAAGGCTAGTAGTTATTAATTTATTGCTTAAGAGTTCATTTAAATTTATAGTTAGATTAAACAACTGCATATTTCTTTGAATTTCTCAGAAGGAATTGAATTTACAGGATTGTCATTCTATTCAGACATTTCTTACAATCATGACACTTGACTATTAATTAGAGTTTTCTATCAGAAATCTACTTTCATGTTCTGTTATTTATTACTATACTTTACTATGCATTCTTTTGTCTTTTATATCGTTTAAGCTCTTGTTTTTAGAGGAACTATTCATTAAATAAAAATATCACTAGCAATTTTAACCATAGCCTCAAAAAATTCTATTTTATATTTTAAAAAGAAAATATATTTTATACTTTAAAAATAAAATATTTTCTTTCACATTCCAACTTTTAACACTAGGTAAAACCTTTGTAGTTTTATTTTTAGTTTTTGGAGTTGGAATCTCACTCTGTCATCCAAGCTGGAGTGCAGCGGCACAGTCACAGCTACCACAACCTCTGCCTGCTGGACTCAGGCAGTCCTTCCACCTCAGCCTTCTAAGTAGCTAGAACTACAGGCATGCACCACTACACCCAACTAATTTTTTTTATTTGAGATGAAGTCTCGACAAGTTGCCAAGGCTGGTCTCGAACACTTGGGCTCAGGCAGTCCTCTCACCTCGACCTCCACAAAGTGCTGAGATCGCAGGCATACGCCAGCATGCCTGACTTGTAATGTTTTTTAAATTTAAAAAAGTAATATATTATCATCAAAGGATATAAACTCTATTAGTGTCTGTATAATATTTTATTTACCACGTTCCTATCATTTAGTAGCTTCCAAATAATTATGATGCTACAGGAATATCTTCCTAAACAGTACATTTTATACTTGAAATTTTCTTAGGGTAAATTTTTTCAGACAATATAGATAATATTTGGAAACTTTAAAAAAATATGATTTTCCTTTTTATAGAGGATGTGTTTCTTCTGGAAATGGATAATCCAAGGACAACACTAGTTTATGGTATTTTTACAACATCAAGGTAATGATTGCATTTTGTGAGTTACACAATAAGATTTATTGAGTAATATTAATAAGCATAAAGCATTCTTCTAACTTTTAATTTTACATAGTATTTGGAATGCAACCCTTCCATTTTATTTACTTTTGTTTGACAACCAGAATATATTGGTGCTGAACTCATGCTTAGTTTGTGCAGAGTGTTTATCATAATTGCATATTTTCCTCAACGAAATGAAAATATTAATATAATACAGGAATAAGGTATATAAGATATTTTTAAGAAAATAATTTGAGCACTTATGATCAAATAAAACTTTAGGCAGTTTTTGTTATTGTTGTTGCTCTTTTCAGAGGTGATAGATATGTTTATCACCTGAATTTTGGTGATGGTAATATGACTATATTCATATATCCAATCTCACCAAGTTATATGCATTAGTTAATTGTGTAGTTTTTTTCTGTATAACAATTATACCTCAGGAAAACTGGAAAAAATTAGGTATTTCTATAAAAATATTTTTTGCTTCTAGAGCAATCTAAATCGATTACTATTTTGAAGCTAGCAAAGCAGTAAACTAGTTTTCATGTTCTATATAACAGTATTTATATATTTGAAGATAAGTTGAATGTTTTCTCATTTCTCTAGGATTCCCAAAGTTAGTTAGTATTTATTTCAAGATACCAAATCATTTACTCACCCTTTCCGGCACATAGTATATTCTCTTTATTAATTTTATGTTAGGAATGTTCTTTAGAATTCAGCATAGCGTTCCAGCTGTGACTTGGCCAGTGCAGAATGTAAAAGATTCCTTTCATTAGAAACTCCACAACACAACAAAATTTTAAGGTTTTAGCATTCTTTTCTAAGTGTGAAACTATGGTATAATTGTAAGTTGCAATGAGCTATTCAAAGTAAAAGAAAATTACAGGGATATTAAGATGTCTTTAAGTGTGTATTTAACTCCTGTTCTAAGGAGTTTTGATTTAACTCCAAATAATTGAAGAAAAAAATAACCAAATTCTTTAAAAAGTGTTGATTTCAATAAAACTATTTCCCTGGTTTCTGTTTTTTTCAATACCAATAATCTTAAAAAATTCAAAATTGTCATTTCTGACTATTAATGCTAGTTATTAATAGTATTTATTATTTGTTTTCACAGAAATGCAATCCTTTTTCATTAGGTATCTAATTTGAGAGAAATATGTGAGTCAGAGAAATGTTGATTTTAGCCAACTGGCCGTGGTGGCAATGAAAATACTTTTTAGTAAGGATTCAAGCACATGAGAATGAGATCTTATTCACTAAAGATAACTTAATAAATTTTCCTTTGTCTTCCTTTTTTTTTTTTCTGTGACTAACAGGGAAAGTAAATAAACAATAACAACTTAGAATTCTCCCAATAATATTTAGGATGCCATGTGAGAATACTCTTACATGAAAATAATTGTAATACTAAAGAATATGGTGACTATTATTAATGGGATGTTTTTCTCTTAGGTAAATTATGATAGAGTCTATTAATCATGGTTTAGATTTCAAATTCACATTTTAAAACAAACTCATCAATACTTTTTTTGTTGCTGCTAAGATAAACCAGTTAGAAAGTTTTTTGACTTGTCTTTTCTTTTTTGGAAACATGGAGAATTTTTCTATAACATAATATTATCTGCTACCTCCATGGATAAATTGAGTATTTTATGATGTATGTATCATTGCCTTATTTCAAAACATAAGTTTTTCAACTAGACACGTGTACCATAGCATTTCACTTTTCCATGATGAACTAATCAAGTTTTTATCACAAATTTTTACTATAATTTAAAAATTTTATTGAGATTAAAACAATAAGAAAATTGGTTTCTTTTTATTTTAGCTCAGTTTTTAAAGGATCAGCAGTGTGTGTATATCATTTATCTGACATACAGACTGTGTTTAATGGACCTTTTGCCCACAAAGAGGGGCCCAATCATCAGCTGATTTCCTATCAAGGTAGAATTCCATATCCTCGCCCTGGAACTGTAAGTATCCAGAAAAGTTTCTTTGATATGCTTTACTTAAAAATTATTGAACAAGAAATGAATATCATATTGGCATTGATTAAATTCCATCATAGCCCTACTGATATACTCATTATACTTTTTCAGCTCATGATATCCCAGTTTTGAGATTTTACTAATATGTCACACATGTTGTAGAATGCTCTATATATTTTTTCTTTTTTTGAGTCAGAGTCTCACTCTGTCGCCCAAGATGGAGTGCAGTGGGATGCTCACGGCCACTATAACCTCAACCTGCTGGGCTCAGGTGATCCTTCCACCTCAGCCTTCCAAAAAGCTGGAACTACAGGTGTGGACAACCACGCCTAGCTAATTTTTCAGATTTATTATAGAGACGAGGTCTCAACAAGTTGCCCAAGCTGGTCTAAAACCCTTGGGCTCATATTATCCTCTCGCCTCAGCCTCCCAAAGTTCTGGGATTACAGGCTCAAGCCACTGTACCCTGCCTCTCCATATTTTTTCTAAGTGCTAGTGATAACAACAACAACAACAACAGACCTCATTTAGATTCTGGAACAACTGTGGAAGTTAGACAAGGCATGGATAGTTCCGATTTTGTTGACATAAAAACCATAGATTTGAAAGTATTAGCTTTTTGGTGGTAGCCTAAGAATTTGAATGCTAGTTGTTTTTCACAACACCTCCCCCACCTCCCTATATTAATCTCATCTATTTTAATGAAAAATATCATGTGAGAATTAATTTAGAAATACTTCATGTGAAGATATTTCCTTTGTAGGGATATATTTAGTTTAATTTCTATGTTATACTCTTCTCAAAGAAAGAAAATTTGAAATTTGTGAACAAATAATTACAACAAAAATGATGTTGTTATTCAAATAAAAGATGAATTATAAAGTAATGTACAAATTAGAACTGTTTAACTACATTTGGCTTTCTAATTAGAAGTCACCTAGAACTTTTGTTTTTAAAGCATGTATATATATTAATATTATGCAATAGTAGTAGTATTAGGGGTACATTGAAAACGAACCTTTCCAGCAAAGATATAGACAGTGCACTGGCATATTGCAGTTGGAGTTTTTTTTTTAAGAACTCCAGTGATAACAGTCCTACTATTAATTTTTTATCTGACCTATAATAATGCTGCCTTCTAGAATATTGATTAATTTTTCTCTTTACATTGTCAGACACTGTACTGAGAGGAAATGTTATATAAGTGACCATCAAGAAAAATATAATCTTCTCATATTTCTGCATAACCTAGAATAAAGTTATAATTATAAAATTGGTAAATATAAATAATTATTTAAATAATTTAAAAATTACTGTAACATTTATACTAACAAATTGTTTCCCTTTCCTTTTCCCTTGAATTTAAAATTCTCTTTGCTGCCGGGCTCGGTGGCTCAGCCTGTAATCCCGCGCCTTTGGGAGGCTGAGGTGAGTGGATTGCCTGAGCCCGCGGGTTCGAGACCCGCCTGTGCAGCAAGACCTCATCTCTACAATAAATCAAAAATCAACCAGGCGTGGTAGCACGCGCTTATAATTCCGGCTACTCGGAAGGCTGAGGCAGAAGGATCGCCAGAGCCCAGCAGGTCGAGGCTGCAGTGGCCAGGAGCGGCCACTGCACTCCAGTCTGGGCAACAATGGAGTGAAACTCCAATACAACTCCAACTCAAAAAAAAAAAAAATCTCTTTGCTAATATTCTTAAGGCATTAGTGCCATGTAATATTTAATAATTGCTGATTCTTTTTATTTTTTATTTTTGTTATAAGAGTTTATTTGCAATGTATTATTTACTCCTTTATTTTCTCAACATCTTAATTTTTCATCTTAAAAATTAGTTGTCAATTTTTTCTTAAAAAAATAGGAAAAGTGCTTTGCTGAGCCTTTATTTATTCAAAATTAAAAGGACTTGAGTTTGATTCCCTGGTTAGGAAGCTCAAAGATTAATTATTCACATGTATTTTATATAGAATGATTGATTTTTCATTAATTTTGAAAAAAATTATGAGAATGTCTATGAATACTTATTCATGGTAACATTAAATTTTAAATAGTCATAATTAATTGTGACAACAACATTCTGTCACAGATTTCATAATATCCTTTTAAATTACTTCTGTTTGGTACTCAACGCTCAAAAGAAGTGGACAAAACATTTACTTATTGTGTATCACACAAGGAAAAGAAACAGCAGATATAGCCATCTTAGGATATCTTAAGTTTGGAAGTGTTGGACAAGAAATAGGGATTACATGGGTAAAAGAATTTCAGCACCAGTAATGACTCCACACCCGGCCAGGACCAGGAGATTTATTAAAGGGGGCTGTTACAGAGAGGATCTGTAATGGGGAAAAAAGAAAAAAGGAGAGAGAGGGAGTTGCCGGGAGAGGACTGTATTTATCAGCCTGACAGGGGCCAGAAAGGGCCGTGCTATGTTCCTATTGGAGGAACTGCATGGGAGTAGGGTGGGGCCGATGCCGTGTTATAGTCCTATTGGATGCATAACAAAGCTGGCTAAGGATTGGAGGCTTGCAGGTTTGAAATTCGCGCGGGAAGGTTTGAAATTAATGCACGCGAGGATTTGTGCGCACAGAAGGCGGGACATAGGTCCTTTGTTGTCTGGAGTGTCCTCACCATGCTCGGCGCCATTCTGGGAGCTGCCCCTCTGGTCGCTTCCTACACCCTTCATTCCCACCTTTTCTGTTTTTATGGGGAGGGGCGTCATTACTCTTTCTGGCTACTTCCTGCTGGTCAGGGGCATGGTGGGGGTAAGGTGGTGGAAGGGTGCAGAACCAGCCAGAGCAGGGCCCAAAGGTAGGCACTGAAGGTGTAGATTTCAGCAGGTGAGAGTTCCATGAAGGTTCCTTGTAAGTGTAGGACAGCGACTTGTTCCGGCCAGTCTTCCAGTGGGTCCGAGGGCAGTAGTAACCAGCTGTCTTGGAGTAGACTGTGGAGGTAAATAGAGAACCTGGAAGAGAGCATATCTAAAAGAAAAATTAAGTGATGTTT
>NW_007249792.1:252811-347265 GCF_000164805.1 Carlito syrichta | reverse complement strand
TCTTTAACCAGCCATTCTATTATAGAACAAAATGTACCATACAAGATTCTTTCCTATACAGTTATTTATCTTTTCTTTATCCTTTCTTACTGAAAACATACCTTATACTAACAATTTTCTTTACATTTTTCCTAACCTCAGAGCGCTAACCAAAGCAATAAGTTTACATGTAGTGAAAGGGCTTAGATATGATCAAATGTGGAACTATTAGGGAAATCCAAAGCTATATAAAAGGCACCCAAAAAGTACAGTGGTGTGAGTTTTAATTTTTGTCATAATGTCCCTTCCCAATAATGGAGCTGGACACATTGGCATAACAAGGAAAGAGTGTTGAAATACTTTATCTCCCAGAATACATGGAAGTAATGGCATAGTGGGGGGGCCTGGATATAATACCCTGTGCCCCCACAACCAAAAGGGGTGAAGGAAGGAGTGGATCAGGAAATGTAAGTAGATCTGAGCATGTAGCCCCCGTATTAATAACAAATGATATTACCCCATCAGCTACTGATATTTCCACCCTAGGCTCGGTTGGTTTAATGGTTTGTCCTGAAGACATTAGGACTACCAAGTTAGGGGCGAGTCAATCTGACTGGAGCAAGCCCAAGAGATCCCCTTTTGAGATCGTGTAAGATGCCTGGTGTCCCTTAATTGCAGCAAGCCTCTGGGCCATGTGTTCTCTTCCTTCTGGGTGGATGAGGCAATCATGAGCCCAATGTCCATGCTGTTTGCATTTGGGACAGGGTTTTGCTGGTGGGCAGGGCTTGACAGTCTTTGGCCATATGCCCATTTTGACAGCATAGGAAACAAACCTGGGAAGTGGGCTGTGTACCCCTTCTGCTATTGACCATCTGGGGTGGAAGATTATCAGTGGTGGCTTTTTTTGTTAAAGTGGTAGATAAAAGCTGAAGTGCTTTCCGCTTATGTTGGTGATCCTGTATTTCTTCCTCCTTTTGGTTGTTAAAGATTTTAAAGCCTGTGTCCAATAGTTCTAATTGAGGGGTTTGTGGGCCCTTTTCTAATTTTTGGAGTTTGTGCCTAATACCTGGTGCTGACTGGGAGATAAAATACATAGCCAAAA
Organism: Carlito syrichta; assembly: GCF_000164805.1. Taxonomy (NCBI): domain Eukaryota; kingdom Metazoa; phylum Chordata; class Mammalia; order Primates; family Tarsiidae; genus Carlito; species Carlito syrichta. The sequence goes on along the minus strand of NW_007249792.1, from coordinate 346,184 downwards.
GAGTTTGTTCCTCTACAGAGTTTAAACCAATATTAGTAAACTGCTGCAATGTTTTAGAGAGGTGACTTAGAAACATTGTTGGATTTTTATCTGGTCTTTGAAAAACCTCTTTTATTCTGTCCTAGTTAGCCTGTTTATTAACACCTTTTTGTAGTTAGCTAACAGGATTTATTTATATGATCTCTTTATTTTCGTCTGGGAAGAAGGTTGATATAGTCCCAGTTTAGATACAACTTGAGAGAAATTTATTATAAGGAAACAACAAAGACTTGTTGCACCTGGTAGGGCTGCTATCAGGGGGTTATCAAGCAATGAGGGGAGGGGGGTGAACAGGCTGGAGTTTGGGATTAGGTACCGTGGCCTTTGGCACTGGCTCTTCCTCCAAAGACAAAAGAGAAAGGCTGGAGACTGGGGTCAGGTGACCCGGCTGGAGACACCAGCCCTTCCTTCTCAGATAAAGGTGGAGGGTGAGAAGGAGGAGAAACTGATGGTAAGTGGAATAGCAAAAGCAGACTGTAGGAGGTTTATCTGCTGGGTTGAAGTTAGAAATAGAGGGAGGTGGCAGGATTAGTTGTGTATGATCTAAGACTTTTCTTTTTATTTGTGAGAGGTCTGAGAGAAAGAAGGGGACGTACACCTGAACAATATCCTTTTTGCCCACTACTTTGCGGAGGGGAGCGAGGACGACCAGTACAGCCTTGGATCGGGTTATGGGAGGGCTATACTGGGGAATGATTGAAAATGGGAGGGCACAGAGGTTGAATTGCTGGAGAACTGGGTGGAGCTGAAGAGGAAGGAGGGGGCTCCTCTGCAGGATTGAAACCCGAGACGGGAAAGAAGGAAGGGGACTTACAGTGTTTGCAGTGGGGGGAGGGGAACTTAGAGGAGGAGGTTCACACGTGCGTGGAATAATGGGAGAAAGAGAAGTTGTAGGAGAAGCAGTAGATGCTAGCATGAGTTGAGAGTGGAAGTTAGAGGGGTTACAATTGAGACACAGGCGAGGATGTTTATGGAGGAGAGAAAAAGACTGAACATAGGGAATCTCTACCCACCGTTTTGAATGCTCACAGAAATTATGTAAGTCCTGAATAATATCAGGATTGAGGGACCCCTGGGGTGGCCACTGATTTTGGTTGTCTAAGGGGTATGTTGGCCAATCCTGGGTGCAAAAATGAATTAGGCATTTGGGTTTGATATCAGGGGAAAGATAAAGTGTAGTGAGATTGTTTAAGAGGCATTTAAGAGGGGAATCGGCTGGTAGGGATGACGAGCCTCCCATGATCAGACAGGTAGACTAAACGGGGCATCCCCTGAAGAGTTGGCTGTCCAAGAAGTGTGGTTGTGGCAAAGTCTGTCGTCACAGGGGTTTGGCACAACCAGGGTCCTCCTGGAGTACCGAGGGGGTCAAGGCACCTAGCGCAAGGATTTTTTAATCAGACCGAAAGCACTTGACCGGGCAGCAGGTAGGAGCATGTTTGAGATTCCTGCCAGTCGAATAGGACTTACTGTGGGACAACAAACATGGAGCCTCCGAGGCTCCCTGTTACCCGACAGATATGGGAGTCCTTCAGAATCCACTGTGGGCCAGCAGACGTGGGACCCTGGGGTCCATTGCGGCCTGACAGCCATGGGATTCCTTGGGGGGAGGAGAGTTGTGCAAGATCCGCTGTGGGCTAGCAGACGTGGGACCCCTGGGGCCCGCTGCAGCCCGGCAGCCATGGGAAGGTGTGAGAGAGATAAGGAGGAAGAAGGAGCCTTTAGCTGTAGCTTGGCGAGAGAAAAGGAGAAGAGGAAGCCTTTAGAGTCCACTGTGGGCGTGAAGGCCGAGGTGGGATGTGTTCCACCTTGCCCTGGGGCCGGAGGGGCTGCCGGATGATCAACGGTCAGTTCACCCCGGTGATCCCAGGCAAGTTTCAGGCTTCCATGTCTGGGAAACTCACATACCCAACAGTCGCTGGTGGATGCAGGTCACGCGTTCAAAATGGTGGGAAAGGTCCGGGAGGGCTGGAGTGGCCACCAGCGCACAAGGGCAGAGAGCACCCGATCCGAGTCACGGCACCAATAAAAGAATTTTGGCGCCAGTAATGACTCCACACCTGACCAGGACCAAGAGATTTATTAAAGGGGGCTGTTACAGAGAGGATATGTAACAGGGGGAAAAGAAAAAAAGAGAGAGAGGGAGTTGCGGGGAGAGGGCTGTATTTATCAGCCTGACAGTGGCCGGAAGGGGCCGTGCTATGTTCCTATTGGAGGAGCTGCATGGGAGTAGGGTGGGGCCGATGCTGTGTTATAGTCCTATTGGACACATAACAAAGCTGGCTAAGGACTGGAGGCTTGCAGGTTTGAAATTCGCACGCAGGAAGGTTTGAAATTCGTGCGTGCGGGGAATTGTGCACACAGAAGCCAGGACCTAGGTCCTTTGTTGTCTGGTGTGTCCTCACCATGCTCAGTGCCATTCTGGGAGCCGCCCCTCTGGTCACTTCCTGCACCCTTCAATGGACACAATGGAAGGGGAAGGGGATGCCAAACAACTTTCAAATTCCATTATAAGTAAAAGGCTCTCATTTCTTTTCTATTTTACTTTATTTCAAGGTGTGGGGTACAATTCAGAATTATGTATAAAAGTAGTCATTGTACAGGTAATGTATGGGGCTCCCTTTGGTCCCCACTTTGCCTGGTTTGAGAACAGGTACCCTTACTGATGTTATATGCCCCCCCAACTGCCCGCAGTTTCCAGCTATTGCCAGTTCCTTTAATATAGTGTTATGGTGAATGTTCAAAGTCAGCTTATCAGTGAGAACATGCAGTACTCATTTCTTTGTTTCTGTGATAAATCACTGAGTATTATAGACTCTAAGTCCATTCAAGTTGCTGTAAAGTCCATAATTTCGTTCTTTATGGCTGAATAATATTCCATCATGCATATGTACCACTTTTTTTAAAAATTCAGTCCAGTTTTGATAGGCAGCATGGGCTATTTGGTTTTTTTCTTTTGTCATGTTTTTGTGATTGTAAATATTGCTGCAAAAAACATGCATGAAGGAATATTGTTTTGTAGAGTGATTTAAGTTCCTCCAGGTATGCTCCAACAAGGGGAATTGCTGGGTTGTATGGAAAGTCAATTTCTAGTTCTTTTAAGAATTGCCACACTGTTTTCCATGGAGGTTGACCTAATTTGCATTCCCACCAACAGTGCAGAAATGTTCCCTTTTGTCTGCATCCTTGCCAGCATCTGTTGCTGTTTGTTGTTTTAATGATGGCCATACTCACTGGCAGTAGGTGTTTTCTCAGTGTGGTTTTGATTTGCATTTCTCTGATGATTATTGAGGCTGAGCATTTTTTCTTTTTCTATTTTTTTTTTCAAGTTGGAGTCTCACTCCGTTGCCCAGACTGGAGTGCAGTGGCCGCTCCTGGCCACTGCAGCCTCGACCTGCTGGGCTCCGGCCATTCTTCCACCTCAACCATCCAAGTAGCTGGAACTATAGGCACATGCTACCACACCCGGCTGATTTTTTTATTTATTGTAGAGATGAGGTCTCTCCAAGTTGCCCAGGCAGGTCTCGAACCTGCGGGCTCAGGCAATCCACTCACCTCAGCCTCCCAAAGGCTTACAGGCTGAGCCACCGAGCCCGGCTTTTTACCCACTTTTTAATGGGCTATTTGTTTTTTTTTTTTTTTTCTTTCATCGTTTTTGAGTTCCTTGTAGATTCTGGATGTTAGGTCTTTGTAAGACATACAGTTGGCAAATACTTTTTCCCATTCTGTGGGCTGTCTCTCTGCCCTCTTGATGGGTTCTTTTGCTTTGCAGACACTTTTCAGTTTAATGAGGTCCCACATGTCTATCTTGTCTCTTATTGCATGGACTTTCAAGGTTTTCATCAGGAATTGGTTGCCTATTCAGATTTCTGTAAGGGTGTATCCTATGCTTTCTAAGATTCTTAAAGTTTGAGGTTTTATGCTTAGGTCTTTGGTCCATTTGGAATCGACTTTTGTGTATGGCAATAGGTAAGGGTCCAGTATCATTCTTCTGCATGTGGTCAGCCAGTTGTCAGCACCACTTTACTGAATAGGTTATCCTCTCCTCAGTGGTTGTTGGTGGAGGCTTTACACAGATAAATTGGTTGAGAAATTGAGATTTTTCTTCCAGAATCTCTATCCTCTTTCATCCATCTATATGCCTGTTTTGTACCAATACCAGGTTTTTTTGAGTATTGTGACATTATAATAATGCTACAAGTCTGGAAGTGTGATACCTCCCACTTTCTTTCTTTTGCTGAGGATTGTTTTGGCTATTTATGGTTTTTTATGTTTCCATATGAATTTCTGTATTGTTGTTTCCAGGTCTCAGAAGAAAGATGTTTATAATTTAATGGGTATTGTGTTAAATCTGTAGATTGTTTTTGGTAAGATGGACATCTTAACAATGTTGATTCTTCCAGTTCATGAGCATGGGATATTTTTCCATTTGTTTGTGTCATCTTTGACTTCTCTGCACAGTATTTTGTAGTTTTCTTTGTAAAGATCTTTCATGTCCATGGTTAGGATGATGCTGAGGTATTTCATTTTTTTGTGTGTATGGTTATTGTGAATGGGATTGTGCTTTTTATTTGGTTCTCTTCCTAGTTATTGTTGGTGTACAAGAAAGCAACTGTTTTTTGCATGTTTATTTTATATGCTGAGACTATGCCAGAGTTCTTTATCAGTGCAAGAAGGTTTTTGGCAGACTCTGTTGGATTTTCAAGGTATAATATCATATCATTAGCAAAAAGGGATGACTTAATCTATTCTTTTCCTAGTTGGATACCCCTGATCTCCTGCTCTTGTCTGATTGCTCAATCTAGGACTTCTAACACTGTGTTTAATGGGGGGGGGGGGGAGAGTGGGCAACCTTGTCATGTTCTGATTTCTAGGAGAAATACTTCCAATTTCTCTCCTTTTAGCAATTTGTTGGCTGTGGGTTTAATATAGAGGGCTCTTACTATTTTGAAGTATGTTCCCTCTATGCCTAAGTGTTCAAGGGTTTTTATGAAGAAGGGGTGATGGATTTTCAAAAGTCTTTTCTGCATCTATTGATATAATCATATGGTTCTTGCTTTTACTACTGTTGATGCATTTAATTACATTTATGGGCTTGCGGATGTTGAAGCAGCCCTGTATCCTGGGGATAAAGTGTATTTGGTCATGGTAGATTATTTTTGAGATGTTTTGTTGGATTTGATTTGGTAGGATCTTGCTGAGAGTTTTTACATCTATGTTCATCAGGGATATTGGCTGGTTGTTCTCTGTTGGATCTTTACCCGGTTTTGGTAACAGTGTGATGTACGCTTCATAAATTGATATGGGGAGCATTCCATCTTTCTTGATTGCCTGGAATACTTTCATTAGGAAAGTATTGAAATCCTTGTGTGTTTTGTAGAACTCCACTGGAAGTTCATCTGGTCTAGTTTTTTTTTTTTTCTTTTTGGTAGGTAGTTTTCTTATGACAATCAATTTCCTGGGTTGTCTATATGTATCTCAATTTCTTCTTGTTTCAACTTTGGGAGGTTGTGTGATGTCAGAAAGTCCTCTATTTCATTTAAGTTATCAGGTTTGCTTCTATACAGGTGTGCATAGTAATTTTTGAAAATCTTTGAATTTCTTCAGGGTCAGTTTTTACTTGATATTTTGCATTTCTGATGGTCTTTATTTGGTTTTTTTTTCTCTCTTTTTCTTGGTCATTCTGGCTAGGGATCCATCAATCTTAACCTTTCAAAGAACCTACTTTTTGTTTGGTTGATTTTTTCTATGGAATTTTTGTTTTCTATGTCCCATATTTGGGCTTTTACTTTGGTGATATGGATTCTTCTGCTGAATTTAAGGTTTTAGCAGTCTTGCCTTTCCAGCTCCCATGGGTGATTTATTATGCTGTTAATATTTTCTCTTTCTATTTTCTTGATGTGTGTTCATAGAGATATAAATTCCCCTCTTACTATGGTTTTCATGGCATCCCAGAGGTTTTGGTAGGATGTTTCTTCATTTTTATTTGTTTCCAGGAATCTTTTAATTTCTGTTTTGATTTCTCTATTGACCCAGAAGTTGTTCATTATCATGCTAAGTGTCCATGTCTTTGTGAGTTTTGGGGTAATTTTGTTGGTGGTGATACTTATTTTTATTCCACTGTGGTCTGAGAAGGTGTATGGCAGTATTTTGGTCTTGTGAAATTTTTTTATGCTTGATTTATGGCCAAAGATGTCTATCTTGGAGTACATTCCATGTGGTGATGAGGATAATGTATACTCTGTAGTTTTTGGGTGGTGTTTCTGTAGGTATCTACTAAGTCTATTTGGTCAAGCATCAAGTTGAGGTTCCAGATCTATTTGTTGAATTTTTTAACCTTGATGATCTATCTAGGATTTTTAGTGAGGTATTTACGTTCCCAGCTATGATAACGTTAGAGTCAATATATTTTTTTTTAGTTTACTTAGTAGCTGCTTTATAAACTTTATTCTCCCGTGTTTGGTGCATATATGTTTAGGATGGGTATTCCTTGTTGATGGATCAAACCTTCAGTCATTATGTAGTGTCCTTTCATATGTTTTTAAATTTTTGATAGCTTAAAGGTTGTTTTGTCTGATATTAAGATCATGACTAGGCAGGGCCGGTGGCTCAGCCTGTAATCCCAGCACTTCGGGGGGCCTAGGCAGTAGATAGCCTGAGCCTGCAGGTTTAAGACCAGCCCAGGCAACTTGGTGAGACCTTGTCTCTAAAAAAGAAAAAGAAAAAAATTATCATGACTCCTGCCTTCTTTTGTGATCCATTCACCAGAAATTTGTTTTCCTTCTTCTAACTTTGAGTCTGTGGGCATCTTTTGTGATAAGTTGAGTTTACTGAAGGCAACAAATTACTGGGTCTTGTGTTTTTATCCATTTTGCCATTCTGTGTCATTTCAGTGGTGCATTTAGTCCAATCATGTTCAGGCTGATTGTTGAAATATGAGAGAATGCTCCTATCTTAATGCTCTTATAAGCGTGTTTTGTTTTTAGTTTTGTGTTTATATATGCATGTGTTTTCATTGTTGTGGGTGTGCTATGTGTTCTGCTCTGTCTTTGTTTGTGCTCTTGTAAAATATATGGTCTTTCTTTTGTTCTTTTTTCTTCTGTGCGCAGCACCTTTTTAAGTGTCTCGTATAGAGTTGGTCTCAGAGCAGCATATTCTCTTAGGGATTGGATGTAGGGAAGGATTTTAATTCTCCATCACTGATGAAGCTTAGCTTGGCTGGATAGGAAATTCTTGGTTGATATTGTTTATCTTTAAGAACATTAAAGATCGGGGTCAAATTCCTTCTGACCTGTAATGATTCTGCAGATAAGTCTGTAGCAATTCTGATTAGTCTTCCCCGGTACGTAGTCTGTCCTTTTTTCCTTGCTGCTTTTAGCATTTTTTTCTTTTATACCTATTTTGTGTAGGTGAATTACTATGTGTCTAAATGTTGGTCTTCTCATAAGATGTCCTGCAAGGGTTCTCTGACATCTCTTATGCATGTATACTTATTTCTCTGGTCAGATGAAGGAAGCATTCTTGAATGACCTCATAAAATGTTTGTTCCAGGGTGTTTTCCATTTCTCTATTTCAGGTATTCTAACCAGACATGGGTTTGAATTCCTGATAAAAATTGCACATCACTTGGAGAGTTTCTTCTTTCCTCTTAATTTTTCCCCTTATAGTTTTAATAGATTGAGTTAATTCCATGTTTTGGTCTTCCAGCTCTGAGATTCTTTCTTTTGCTTGGTCAACTCTGCTTCCCATGCTTGTCAGTTTATTATTTATTTCTTGAATGGAGTTCTTTATTTCTGTTATTTCTAAGTGCACTTTCTTTTTTTTAGTTTTAGTCCTTGCATTTCTTGATTTTTATTCTATCCAATGATTCTTTGATCTCCATAAGTACCTTCTGGGTACTGTTGTTCTCAGGGATAGCCATTGTTTGTGCTCCAGTAGCTGTTCTTTCTAGCACTGACTCTTTGCTAGACTTTGGTGGTTAGCAGCAGTTCTTTGTTGTTTTTTCTTCATTTATAGTAGTTCTTTTATCTTTCTTTTTAATTCCATTGCTTAGTGGAAAATGGAGAAGCAGTCACTTCTGATATTTGCTCTTTTATCTTTCTTTGAGCTTGGGCCCCAGGTTTGTTCAATTACGAAGTAGGGTTGGATGTGAGGCATTATGATGTCTCTTTACAATTTTGAGCATTTACTAAGGGATGTGGGGGGTGCTCGAGGACTCAGAACCTATTGGCAGGTCATAATGTTTGCTATCTGGTAAATGGACCAGCAGGGAATTGCTCTCCATCTCTGCACAATATGACCTTACAGTGGTTATGCTTGTAAAGTCCCTGAGACCAAGACAGAATATGAGGGAAAAGAGAGGGAAGGAAGAGAGAGAAAAAAAGAAAGGATGAGAAAGAGGGAGAAAGAAGAAAGAAAAATAGGAAAAGTAAAAAGAAAGGAAAACATACACACAGAGAACAAAGAGAAATAGACGTAGAAGAAAAAAAGAGAAAGTCAACTGACAAAATATCCAAATAAAATATAAAATAGTCAAACAAACAAACCAATACCCCAACCAAAATGAACAACAACAAAAAAACCTGTTGATAAAGAGTTCTCAGCTATTGTGTGTCTCTGGTGTGTGTGGGGAGGTTGCTCCCTCATGCAATAGGTTCTGCAACTGCAGGTCTGTTAATGCAGATTCCTTCTTCACTGTTGGAACTTATGATATTAGATTCTTTATCCCCTGCTCCCTGCAATTGGTAGCCGGTGCATGTTCATGTAAGAATAGGAGGCTGAAATAACTTGACACAACATCTCTTGGGCTCTCACTCCCTTCCTAGTTCTCCTAGCATGGTCATAGCTCCCAGGTCATCCAGTTGTGGCTGGGAAATGAAGCCTCCAATCTCTGCCCTGCCCTCCCAATATTTTTCAATTTTTGATAGGGGCAGGGGGAAGTCAGCTAGGTACTCACCTCCTTCTCGGTCAGTTCCACTCTTTGCATCTATCATCCAGCAGCTGACTCAGGGTGGAGGGTAAATCATCAGGGGTTCCATAGATGTCATTACCTGCCAGGGCTTGTGCACTGGGGAAAATGTTCTCTGAGGTCACAAAGAGCAGCCCCAATGCAATGCAGAGATCAGTGCCTGGTCTTAAGATGCAGTTCTGCTGTTCTGCAGAGGCCACTCTGGAGTACTTCTCTGCCCAGGTGTTATAGCATCTGCTAAGTTTCTCTGCTGGCTTCTGTTCCTGCCATGAATGGGGTCACTAGCTCTCTCCCCAGCAATTATCAGTCTCTGGATCTTGGGGCCAGAACCTGGTAACTCTGGCTCTGGAGCCCAATCCAGAATGGGGTGGCTTCTCCCCACTGCTTCCTTGGAGCCCTGCCTTAGGCTCCCTCACTGCATTCACTCCATGACCCTCACTGCCAGTGTTCAGCCCAGTGCAGAGATAGTGGGGTCAACAATTGCTCCAGCAGCTCTTCCTGGGAAAAGCTCCCAACTCGTCTGCTGCTAGGTCTCCTTGCTCTGATTGCATGTGTCTGTGTTTGGTCCAGTGTGGGGATGGGGCATCTGTCTCTCCAGTATCATGCACTTGGAGTATCCACTCTAGGCAAATGATGGCCAATTTCAGAGTGATGCAGAGATCACTCCTCGGTCTCAGGATGCAGGCTGCTTAGAATTGGGCAAGTTAAAACAGGTCTCTGCCCAGTCCCAAGACTGGTGGCTGTCTGTGTTTTCTCCTCTGGCAGGGCTCAGCTCTAGATTCCCTTCCCTCACTTTCTCAATGCTCTCTGTTGTCAGTGTCTGGCCTGTTGCCTCAGGTGGTGGTGTGTGCCAGGTGCCAGGTGTTAAGAAGCAGCTGATCTCTTCTGCCTTTTTCCTAGAGACGCCCTAGGGATGGTGGATCCTTCTGTGAATGCCAGGTGCTGAATTCAGAGCAGCAGCACATTGCAGCTATTTCTGCAGAGGTCCAAGCACTTGATCCCATGTCTCCTGTCAGTTGGACATTTGTTCACCCAATTGCACACACAAATGAACACGGATTAGTCCTTTTGTATACTCACTCATGCAAAGACTCTCACATTCTGACTGGATCTGTTGTCATCTTGCCCCTTCCTTTTGGTGTTGGCTCTCATTATTTCACTCAGCATATTTCATGCCTTTCTAGATGACTCAGTGATGACATATTCAAGAGTAAATCATATTTTTGAGAATGACTTACTATTTAAAATTGGTCTTCTCGCAGGTTCCTCTTAATACAGAAAATTAAGAGGTGGTTGTAATTAAATGTGTTTTCATGTATGATTCTTTTGAACAACATGTATATGGGATTAGTACAGGAACAATTGATTTGTAAACTCATCAGCATTTCATTTCTCCTCTCCCCCCAAAAGCATAAGAGAAATCCCCTCAGATAAAGAAATTACACAGATAAAATAAATCAAGATTGGTTGAATGAGGGGTCAAGGCCTCAGAGCCTTATGCAGTGAATGTTACAGCCTGCCCATACCCATTTCACAAGAACAGATAGTAAGCCCCTCTTCTCAATTAAGGACATCACAGTGAATTATGAAATCAGCCATGGTGAGACTATTTGCATTACGGAAATTGGCAAATGCTACAAATTAGGGAATCTTTTCCTGAAGAAAAGTGACCTCTAGCCTTCCCTTTCATAAGGCTCTTCACCCATGTGGCAACTTAAAGGACACAGAATCACAGTGAGAACACCACTCGTGTCAAGTAGCAATTATTCTGTATAAAATGTATGAATACATAAACTTTTTTTACTAAAACAAAATAAACCAATGCTAAATTAGAAAATTCTGTTAGCAACCCCATTTTTCACTGTTTTTTAGCTGTCATGAATAAGTGTGTTTCCCTTTTATAAAGCAATGTAGAATAAGCCAGGGCTTAGCAACACACATCTGGAGCAGACTCTGTGAAAAAAGGGATTAGTCAGTACTTGAGACGTATTTCTATAATGTGGTTTCTTACATCTGGTGTTGAGACCAGAGCAGCTCCTTCAAATCAAAAAATTGTCAGATGAGTGATCCTTAGAGAATAAAAAAGGCAGGGTGGAGACATGACCTCTGGAACTCCTGCTGAAAAAGCATACTTCCCTTAAGATTTAGTCCCTCCACCCTTCAATGAGCAAAACACCATGAAGTCAACTCTCTGACTCAGAATGGTCAGTGTCTTTCTCTCCTCTAGACTTCTGGGGTTTAATGTCCCTCTTATGTAGCCAGAAAACCTACAACCAAGTGACCCAAAGCATTCTTTCTTCTCTCAAATTAAGAAGGTTGCTTCTGAAGTCCTTCTAATGAAAGATCAGCTGTGATTGTCATATTTTATTTCCCTATACAGTAATACAGTTGCTGGGTCAAACTTATATGTGTAAATATATGACTGTGTTCTTAAAGAAATGACACTAGCAGAAATTGTATACCCTCATTCTAATGTTCTCCATAGATGCTTCTTTTAAAACAGGGTTGATAGTTCTGTTAGAAAGCAACCCAGCCAGCAAACCCAAGTCAGTAGGAAGAAGTCTGCCAATTGTGTCATAATATTTTTCCATAAGTAATTCAAGTTTGTGGAAGAAACAAGACACCTTTGGTATGTTATAAAGGGCAGCCAAAGACTGCATACTCTCTGTGGCTGAGCTAACATATTACATTATTCTGTTGCAACGTGGATAAAGCTTCTGCAAGGGATTGTTTGTATATGTTATGTATCCTGTTAAAGCAAAACCTAATAAAAGTATTCAAGTTTGACATCTATTTATAGTTTAGCAGAACCATCTACTTTAATCATCATGCTTTGAACAGGTCTGGTGCCAGCAGAAGAAAACAGAAAATTCCCATGATCCACATAGTGGTGGCAAGGAACAGAGAAGTGCATTGCTGGCACTTTGGTTGATTACATACATCTTCTGGTTGTGCTTACATTAGGAATATTTCTATTTCTATTAGATCTTTGAAAGCATTCAGTAAGGAAAGTTTACAAGGAAATTGAACACATAAGGCATATTGACATGAAAAGTTGATTACATCTTGTCTCACATCATTACTCAAAACTTGTAAATTAAATAAACAATAAATATTATTGCAATCTAGAAGAACTTGTAGTGAAACAGTCTTATTTGAAAATCATATACAAAATGTGAGATTTAACTGGACCTGATTGGATGTGGATAAATCAGGGAAGGAGGCAAAGAGTTTTCAGACAAAGGGCACGGCATTCACTGCAAGGCACAGATAGAAATTAATGAGTGAATCCTGGGAGCTCTGCATGGCTATTAAGACTGGAGCAGAAAGCTTTTTTTATGTAGCAGAAGACAAATATAAGGAAGATGAGGCCCAGATAGTATAGAACTTCAAGTCTTAAACTGTATCATTCTTGGACTTCATACAAAGGACCTAGATTATCAAGGGTTAAGACATAAAGTCAGTTTCTCCAGTATGTAAGTTTCATAGATCAATGCCAGAAACTAGCCCAGATTCTGGAATGCCACCAAGTACCTTTAGTTATCCATATAGCACTCATCTTTCAAGTGTTAGGTCAAGATCCCCTTGACCATGTCAGTCACTCTTTCTATGGGTACTTTGCATTTTCCGCTGTCTGTCCTTAGCCTCACTTCCTAGTTCTTTTCTTCACTCTGGGCTCTATAATCTAGCCATGCCCCAGGAATTACAGGTTCCTTAATACTCCAAACTTTGTTTTCTTATCTCTAAACATCTTCACTGACCCTGGCACCCTTAAATTCTCCAATATTCTAAATTCATTAAAAAAACTATTGTCTGTTGAGTATACAGGGCAATTGATCTTAAACCAAGCTTGGTTATTTATTTTATATTTTTCTCATAAGATTACTGTATGTCTTCATTGTTATTTTGCTTTATGTCCATCTTTCTTACCAGAATATTTGTGTCTAAATGACAATAGTAGCTTCTTATTCTGTCTTCTACTGGGTACATCAAAGTGCTTTTTAAATAAAATATATCCAGAGAATGAACACACATATTAATATGTAAATATATTAATTATTGAACTAGTATAGCAGACATAAAGATTTAAAAGAACAGGTAAGAGCTTCAGAAGGCAGCAGTTGTTTATGAATACTGAGTATAGGAAAGAAGTTAGGGAATAGCAGCCATTGCTGTTACTTCCTTAACAAGTCATCCTTTTTACCCCTAACATTTCATCTCACACTTCAGTAATCAAAACACTTTAAATGTCTTTACTTGAAAAAGGAGTGCTTATCACTGCTTGATAAACAGCTAAAAGAACTTTAGAAAAACAAACACATGAAGGAAAAGTTTAGCCAAAATTATTTAATGATTGTAGAGTAAAATTAGCCATCTGAAGAATGAGCTATAACTTAATTAATGGACACATGCTTTTATTTTATGATAACATGTAGATATTATATTGTCTTGAGGTTTTAATACACATGCTTTATTATATCCCAAGGTAAGGGAAAAAGTAATCCCATCTTATTTATACTTGACCCTGTTACCCTAAGTAAACTCACTAGTGTGGACAGAGTCTTCAAAGGTTAATCAGTTTTATTATCACTCATTCTGTGTCCTGTTGGCAAAGTTTTTTCCTTGAATCAATGGAAGAATTAATTATTATCAGAAATAATTCTTTGACAAATTTGAAAATAAACTCACAATAGAAGATGCTTGCTTCTAAGTGAGAAGTTCATTGTGAATGTAAAGCAAAAGTCCCAAATGGGGGATACTTGAATGATGTAAAACATCTGATTTGATTTGAATTGATCAGGTTACCTAGTTAATAACTATGGTTTTGAGCAACCTTAATGAAATTTTAATCTGAATTTTAATTACCTTTAATCAAAAACCAGAAACTAGACACTAATAACTTAATAATCTTATGACACACCAAACTATAATAACTGGAAAGTATATAAATTGCCTAAAAGTATATGCTAACTTTGGATTTTTATGGAACTTACAAATAAAAATGCTTGCAAATACTTAAGTAGACATATCTTAGCAAACCATAATTAGTGGTGTTTTATGAAAGTCTGGCATTATTTGAATTGCCCATGCATTGTTCTTTCCATGTTTTCATGCAGTGAGCTATGTATTTCCCTTTTTCCACTTTGTGTGGCGATTGAGGGCAGAAAACACCCTTAATTCGATATTTTGCAGAAGTATGAAACATATCCATCAGCTTAGAACAACCTCAAATTAAATTATCTGTCCTTATTTTGTTCTTCTTTGTGGACAGTTTATACACATGCATATTTGAACGTCATGCTTTTTCTTAAAAGAAGAACATATGAACTCCAGATGAAAGTCTAGTTAATGGAATAATGAGTGAGAGTCTTAGTTTTATTACTCATCTCATTATTTCTTCTCTGTTGTCATTTAATTGCTCCTTGTGTTTTCTACAAAAAGAGAACTATATTTATCCTATAAAAAGTTCTAGAAATGTTTAGTCAAAGGTAACCTAAAAATTGATGATGAAATCTAGATGATGGAGGTAACATCTGTAATCTGGAGAAACATATTTACATATGGGGGATATGCCTGGCAATACTGGCCCAAAGACACTCTTACAGTGGGATAGTTGTTGCAAGGATTTAACCTAGACACTGTCATATTTAGTTTGCCCCCCCCACCAAAAAAAATTTGTTGTGCCTGTGTGTTTATTTTGACTGAGTGAACTTTATAACTCTGGCAAATTTAACATAAAATTCATATCTTCTGCTGAAATGTGGCAGCACTGGGTTTATATCCTCACTTAGGAGCGATCAGCTGGAAACAAGTGTTCAATGCCATCTTTAAGTGATACATGATTTACCAGTCTGTCACAGTCCTTATAACCTCCTACTCTTTACCCCTGATGCTGTGACCCTTGCTATTGATCTAGGAGCTTGCTTTCCTTTCCCTTGTACCTCTCTAAAAAGGATAAATGAAAACTAGAAGAAACATGTTGTGTGTTTCAAGAAAAAATGTTGCATGATATTTTTGTTTCTAGAAGTAGAAATATTGAGAGGTATTTGATAGGCTTAGGCAAGTAATGTTTATATGCCTTAAGATATTATACCCAATAGTTTTGCTCATATAACATAACACTCAAGTGAGTGATTTTGAGTTCCGAGCTTCAGCAGTTCCAGTTTGCCCTTAAGTTTGGCCTTAGGTGCCCTATAAATGGAACCTTCATCTCAGAAGCCCTTGTCAGGTTCCCTTTCCGGTGCTGCTGACTCTGTCCTGCAGTCCTTTTTTTCAGATCTCATTATTACTTTCTGCTTGCCTCTCCTGGCCAGAACTGACTGTTTCATACAGCTTCTGCACCAAAATCGCAGGCAAGGTACAAAGATTGATATAATGGTATATATGAATATAATATTCATTCATTTTTGCTGAATATCTACTTTTACCAGCTTTGTCATAAGTGTGCCAGCAAAACAATAACAAAATAGATCTTGTTATGGTCAACACATGACTTACATTCTAGAGGGAGAATTAGAAACAAGCAACTAATATATGAGGAAGAGCCCTCCAAAAAAACTCGGAATTTATATATATTTATTTTAAAAAGTGTATTTATTCTTACATGTTTAAACTTCGGTTACCTTCAAAGCACTCTCCATTAATGCAATACTTTTATTGAGACTCTTTTTTCACTGCTCAAAACAGTTTTTGAACTTGTCAGTTTTGATGCCCTTTAGTGCTTCTGCTGTTTTTTGTTTGTTTGTTTGTTTGACCTCTTCCGCATTGGCAAAATGTTTCCCTTTGAGGATTTTTTGATCGAGGAAGATAAAAAAGCAAGTTTCTCTGGGTGAGATCCAGTGAATAGGGAGGGTGGGGCACAGAGGTCATGCTGTTTTTAGTCAAAAGCTGCTGAACACTCAGCACAGTGTGGGCAGGAGCACACGTGTAAATCACCCATCATGAAATGGGCAAATGCGTTGGAAGAATCTCAAAAAAAAGAAAAAATCACTGTAGCTGGGGGCAGCCTCTCACAACAATGCTAACTGATACACTGATGCCGGTGGGTTCCTACAACACTTACCTAGCAAAGAAGTCCTGTATTACAAGGGGGCTTGCCCTTCAAAAAATGATTCTGAGTTTTTTGTGGTCCTCTTGTATAATGTACCATTAGGTAAATGAGAGCTGTGAAAAAAAATAGCAGGCCAGGGAGACAGAAAGTAGAGATGGAGAGGGGGATCTATTTTTACATGTGTCATCACCTTTCAGGAAATAACTTTTGAACTAAGAATTGAATGAGGTAACAGCGAAAGCGATGAGGTGGTCTGGAGAGGAGTATGCCAGACGGGAACAGCAAGTGCCAAGATCCTGGAGGGAAAGCACGCCTGAGGTTCAGGAACAGCAAGAACTACAGTGGGAGTGGCAGGCTCAGGCCGGGTCATGCTGAGCCTTGTAGGCCATTCTAAGCTGTAGGAATTTTAT
This sequence comes from Carlito syrichta, assembly GCF_000164805.1. NCBI lineage: Eukaryota > Metazoa > Chordata > Mammalia > Primates > Tarsiidae > Carlito > Carlito syrichta. Next base: position 329,719 of record NW_007249792.1, on the reverse strand, counting down.
TCTAAGAATAATGAATATAGTTGGAGTCTTTTATAGAGGAAATTTATCAAATCTCATTTCATCCAATCTAAGCTCCAACTTCTGAGCTCTTTTTGGAAGGCAGATCAGGTGAAATAAAATTCTTACACATAAGAGTTCAGATTGAATTTGATAATGTAATCTAATTTAGTTTGACTAGTGACAGCATTAGATTGTGTCCACAAGTTTTTTTGTTTGTTTGCTTTTCTAACAATGTAGTGTCTGGCACAAAATAACACATGGAAAAATGATGAATGAGAAAGGTGAAGAGTTATCGCATATACAAGGTGGCATCAGCTTCTCTCTGAAAAAAAATAGACTAAGATAAGTGGACTTAGCCTCATTTAAATCATCAAATTATATACACTGTGTATTAATTTTCTCCAAATTTTAATACATACAGTCATGCTATTCATTTTTCCTTCAATGGGTAGCAAGTATGCCTAAAACAGATTGGAACTTCTGAGTGTTTTGAAGAGTAGAGGGCTTTTGATTATTATTAAAACAAACTAAATTTTAAAAAATTAACATGATTTAAAAAAAACTTTTTCAGTGTCCAGGAGGAGCATTTACACCCAATATGCGAACCACCAAGGAGTTCCCAGATGATGTTGTCACTTTTATTCGAAACCATCCTCTCATGTACAATTCCATCTACCCAGTCCACAGAAGGCCTCTGATTGTTCGTATAGGAACTGACTACAAGTATACAAAGATAGCGGTGGACCGAGTGAATGCTGCTGATGGTCGATACCACGTCCTGTTTCTTGGAACAGGTAAATATTTGAGCTCAAGTTATACTTTAATGTATACTAAAGAGTGTACTATAATATTGGTAGTAGGAAAGGGCCATAGTATTGAAACTAGAAAAATGCCAATGTTTACTTCTGCCTGGTCCTTAGTGAGGTATTTAATCTCTCTTTGCCTCAGATTCCACTTCAGCAAAATAAAGTTAATAAAATAAATTAACTTATAGGGTTATTGTGAGGAACAAATACTTTTATATATATTTGTAAAGTATCTAGAAGCCTTTCTGGCACAAATTATAATGAAATATGAATATAGTGAGTTGAATTAGGGGAAGAAAAAAATGTACAGGTAAGTATTCCTGCTACTGAAGCAAACTGTGACTTCTTAATAAATATACACAGCCATTTTCTAAGGGTGATGATAAAGAGAAATAACATTTTATATAAATCTGGAAGTTGACTATATTCAAATACATATAATTTTTTGGAAATATTAATGGTACTATTTTAATGCATCTAAAAATTCTAATGTACTTTAATAGAAGTTGGGTGAAAACACTCTTGCTTATAGATCTGCACAGTGTGGAATGATTAGCTTTGTATGCTCTAAAGCAGTGGTTATCATGGTGTGGTACCTGATCTAGCAAAATAATATTACAAAGAATTTGCTAGAAATACAAATTCTCAGGCTCCACATCCAAAATTTTAGGGATAAGACCTAGTCAACTGTGTTGTAACAAGCCCTAGGTAATTCTTATGCACACTAAAATTAGAGAACCACTAGACATGAGAAAGAAACCCTGGTTTGCCAGTCTGGCAGTAATTAAAAACATATTTCAAATACCCCTCACTACTGTGTAGGCAGTGATAAAATCTCTTCACTTATAATAACACTCTTTACAATATATCTTATTGCAATATTAGAACTACTCTATGAAATTAGGTAATTTCCATACTAGATTAGGAAATAGATATAAAATACATCTGTCAAAGTCATTATAAAATATGGTAGCAGTGGAATATGTATTCTGGAGTGAGGAATGTATTGCACTCAGACTTCAATCAATTTAAGATGTGTATACTTTTTCTTGGCTAAATAAAATTTCCAAAGTGTGCTTTTCTCATAAAGTTCTTATTTTATCCTTTTTCAAACTTAAACTGAAATCCCCAGATCTGAATGTTTCCTTCTCCCCAAATCCCCAGATCTGAATGTTTCCTTCTCATATAATTTCAACTTGTACTGGTCTGAGATTGAGACTCTTGTAAAATGTACTGCAGTTTGGCATCCTTTCCCACACTTGGACATATCTGCATTTTCATGAATCCTCTTGCTGCTTGCCTGACATCTGAGGAAAAAATCTTACTTTCCACACTAATGATCCCTCACTCTGCTCTCAATTTGTATCTCATCCTGCCATCTCCAGGACCTGTGTTATCAATTATATTCTTACTGACTTTATTCTTCTTTTTCATACTCCACTGAATCCCTTGGCTTATAAACTTTGTGCTGGGACGTGAAACTAGATAGACATCTTTACCTGCTGTCACTTCTGCTGTATTACTGATGTCACCAAGGTTTCAAATGTTCTTATAATAAGAAAAACAGTCTTTTAACCACTGAAGTACCTTTCTCTCCTCTGCATCATCTGGTTGCAGAATCTCTCTTTGCCTGTTGCTTCGGCCATGTGTCACACATTTCCCAATTTCATTGGCACTCTCTTCTTCATTAGCTGATTTCCTCCTGCCCACACGTGTGAGTATTCCCAGAGGTTCTGTCCATGGTCCTCTTTTTAAATATATGATTTGGCCATCTCATTATTCATTCAGCTTCAATTATCTGTTCTGTGCAAACAAATCCCAAAGGTAGATAGTAAGTCCTTGCCATCTCCTGTGCTTAATATTTGCATTTACAGCTCACTATTTGATCCACATTTCAAACATCATGCTTCACACTCTTTATCTTCTTCTGAAACTTTATAACCAGTACTTAATCCAGTCTTGCATATTTGTATTCATTACTGCACATTTCTCTCAAGTTTCTGTCTTTCCTTGATATGTAATTTGTCTCTAGGCATATTATAGTACCTAGTAAGCTCAATAAATATTTGTCAAGATAAATTGAAAATCATATCTATTCCATTGTTACTCATGTAATGAAATGAATTCACAAATGACTTAAAAGCTAATCTTAATTTGCACATAAGCTGTGTTCGCTACAGATACAACCTTCATGTAAATGATTACAAAGAATTGCCTAAACTTAGATCATTCAAGGTGGAGTTTGCATATTTTAAAAAATTTCCTGAAGCTAAGTGGTAATTTGGAGTCATACTTCTCTTTAATGTCTCAACTTACCCAGAAAAGATAACTCTTTTCTTTTCTTTCTTTTTTATGAAGCCTGTCTTAAAGGTGGACTTTGATGCCATAATTGTTTTTTTTTTCCATGAAAATATACATAAAATATGTAGATTTCATGGATGAAATTTTTAAGCCCTTATAAACTTCCCAGCAATGTTTATTCAGATAGAAAGTAGAAAAACATGCTTCTGCACAAATTCTTTGGCTTTTCTTAGCATGTAAGTTTCTGGCACCTTTACATAGACTTTTTATGTTTGTATTTAAACACGTGTATCATTTTCAAAAACAATATTTGGCATATGTTTGTAATTGTAGTGGAAAGTTGCAGTAACGATTGCTTAAAAAGCCACATGAGTCTCTTGAGGGTTCTGTCTTTTTTTTTTTTTTTTTTTTGAGTTGGAGTCTCACTCTGTCGCCCAGACTGGAGTGCAGTGGCCGCTCCCAGCCACCGCAGCCTCCACCTGCTGGGCTCCGGCGATCCTTCCGCCTCAGCCTTCCAAGTAGCCGGAATTACAGGCATGAGCTACCACACCCGGCTGATTTTTGATTTATTGTAGAGATGTGGTCTCGCTGCCCAGGCGGGTCTCGAACCCGCGGGCTCAGGCAATCCACTCACCTCAGCCTCCCAAAGGCGCGGGATTACAGGCTGAGCCACTGAGCCCGGCTGGGTTCTGTCTTAATAGAAAAGTATGTGCGGTGGCAGTGCCTCTGCCAACAGCATCTTTTTGAGGAGATACTAACTCACTCAGCCATTGGACCTTATCCTCAATGGCATGTCAGCCTGCAGTATTATTTTTAACAACAATTTCAATTTACCTGAAACCCTAACAACGAGCATTTGGTATAAAACTTTTATTGATATAGTAGTTTTTTGGATTACTGGTAAAATTTCTTCCAAAGAGAGTAGATTGTTCTTATTTGTTACTAAGAATGAAACAAAATAGCCTCTTCTGAACTGGATCTTGGAGAATCACAGGCTATTGTCTCAAGATTTATTGGCTTTGTATATCCATATGTCTTGGGGAGCGTATAACATTTCTTGGACATTGCCAAATGCCCACATGCCAGAGAGTTCTTCAGCTATTGTAAACAAATAATGATGTTCCAATTATTTGCCACGATAAGGAAAGTTTCTTTTATGGTTTTCCTTCTTCTATATCATCATAGAAAATTCAGGGAAACTCAATGAAAACATTAGTTGTCAAAGCAGATGCCATAGGAAAGACTTATGTAATAGTTCATTGGAGTGCAAGTAGGCTAGCATATAATTGTATTCACTTTCAGTATTATGGATGATTTTGTAGCTCACAGTATCTCCATGGCAGTTGTGTGGGCTTCTTGCCTGATAACTATTAGAATGAGCCCATTATCCTTGAAATGTACAACTCTGGCTAAATTTGAGATGTTGGCCTTTTACTCTTATTGAACTGTCCTGAATAATATTTTGTGTGCTGCCAGATGTCAAGCAAGAAAAATAAACAAATGAAAAAAGAAATAAGAAAGAGATAGAGGGAAGGGGAAGGACGGGAGGAAGGAAGGGAGGAAAGAAGAGAAGAAGGAAGGTAGGAAGCTCTGTATGGGTTTTTTACATTTTTAAATTGTTGAAAAAAGCAGAAGAATATTTGATGATTAGCAAAAAGTATAAGAGTCTTAGATTTCAATGTTTATAAATAAAACTTTTCTAGAATACAACCACGCCCACTCATTTACATTTTGTCTGTGGCTGCTTTTGTGGCAGTGCTGAGTAGTTGCCACTGAGACCTTTTAGTCAGGAAAGGCTGAAATACACATTTTTTGGCATTTTACAGAAAATAGTTTGCTGACCCCTATTTTGATTGATAATTGAGAAATTTTAGAAGAACTAAGGCTGTTTTAAATGTAATGTGAGAATTCATAAGTTTGTCTAAAATTAATGATTCTTCATTTATATTGAGTTTAAAAATCTTGATGTTTTGTTAAAACTTAAACTGAAAACTAAGTTTATTTAATTATTTTCCCACTATGGCTACTCCTGCTACTACTGCCTATAAAAATATTCACAGATTGAAAAAAATATATACATTAAAATCAGTGTTTTGTTTTATTCCATGTGGGTATTTTTATGTTCTTTATTCCTTTAAAAAAATATTTATGAAAAGCTATAAAACAGTAGGCAAGGACTCTCATAGGATTAACATTTCTATTTTAACTTTGCCACCTACTGCTTGCATCCAAGCCATTTGTTCAAAGCAGACTGTATTACAGTCAAGAGATTTTTGCCTGTTTTCCTTTTGCTCCTGAAATTATGAAAATATTTAAGTGTCTGGGTCAAGTTCAGATACATTCTGTCAAATGTATACTTTTAGCACTATTCATGAATCAGAATGACATGTGGTTTTTTGATGAAAGAGTGAGAGTATTCTTATGAATGGATGTTAGAAGTTTAGAATGATTTAATGCTATTATGATTTTTTTTTAATGTAGGGTCAATACATGTGATGTTTTGCCAAACTTCTTATATAGTGCATACAGTGTTATGCTTCTCATTAGCTTCTGTTTAACTGGGAGAATACTAACTTAGAACACTGGCTCCAGGAAGTCCTCCAAAAGTGTAGAGCTTTGAAGTGTATGACACATATGTGACTAAAGCCCTAAAATACTTGCCTTACAGCTTTCTAGGATAACTGCTTTCGTACTAAGTAACTAGTTCTGGCAGTTCCATCTCTTGGAATGGCACGCTTAATCAACTGCAGAGCCAGGAATTTTGATTTTTTTAAACAACTCCCTGAAATACTCCATGTAAAATTTGATAGTTGGGAATAGTGCATGTGAATTCAGAAAAGACAACTGTCAGTTGGAAGCTGTGCATGAATGTCACGCTAAGGATGATGTCTAGACTTTGCCTTTGCTTTGGAGGAAGGAGCAAATCCCTTTGTCAGTCACCAATTTTTAATAACATTGTGGGTCACCGCTTTCCAAAGCAGAATCTGGAAACTTCTGAGAGTTTACCATGATTCTACAGGGATTTTCACAGCAGGAAATACTAATAGAACAGAATGGAATGGTGGTTGAATTGATGGGAGAAAGATGATAAATCATGCTGTCATGACTACTTGACCATGTGGAAGAGTAGCAAAGAGGTATATGTGAAGAGAGAGTAAAAGAAAAGAAACATAACCCATAGAGTGATTGCTAATTTAAAGACAAATGCTCTCATTTACATTTTACCTTAAAAAGACAATTTATTAAAAGTAAAAATATGACTAATTGCTGAAAAGTTTTGTTCCAAAAAGAATTCTTTTCCTTTTAGCTAATCTCCAGAGATCTCTTTTTAAGGACATTCTAAAATCTCAAGTAATGATTATATAAAATAAAGTTTATATGTATGAAGTTATATAAGTATTACTAGTCTGCTTGAATTGCCCATTTATTTATTTAGCATTTTATTTATGTAAATAAATGTACCATTTCAGGTTTGTAAAATATATCATGACTGTCGTAATGGCAATAGTTCAATCTATCTACAGTGCTTATCTTTTGCCAGGTGTGCTATACAAATTATCTCATCCAATCCTCATAAGTATGCTGTAAGGAATTGTAGGAATGCAGGTTCCATGGAGGGTATAGATATTGTTTTGGTTGATTCATGGCTGTATCATCAGTACCTAGATAAGTGCATCACTCAGAGTAGCCAAATAATATCAATCGATATTATTTTAATGAATGAGTTGCATTGATTATTTATCATTGTGTTTAGGTAGAATCTCAGTTAAGGTTACATAGATAGTAGTTAATATATTATACAACCATAATATAAACCCATGCTGTCTGATTTCATATTGTGGGCATTTATCCTCTTCACCCTTCTGTTTCATTTGTCATAACTCTATATTATGGTAACATATAGTTTTGTATGTTTTATAAGTTCTCTTTCAACAAAATTAAATTAATTTATATTTTCTTATTTTACTGTGAATTAAATGTTTACCCACATATGTCAAGATCATATTATTGATGTGCTGCCATTCAATATTAGCATTGGCATTGCTTTCTTTGAGTGATACCACTCACTTAAACCCATCTACATATTGTCACCAAGTCTTACATGTGAACAAGATGCATCATACAAGATGATAGAAGACCTCGAAAAGCTTCACCTTGGAACAGACTGGATTTGTTTGTTTGTATTCACTGTGCTAGAATTTAACTTGTAAATTTAATACATTTTTACATCAATTGCATTATACTTGGGAATAAAAGAGATAAACATTGGGGGGAAGGGGGAGGATGTAAAATAGAATAGAACTTTACCTTAGTTTTTGGTGCATCACTAAATTTTTGTACATTTAGAATTTGTTTTAAAAAGGGACATATCTGTATTCAGAATGTCTTACACACTCATCAAAATACACGTGAAACTCATGGTCATGCTTTGTTTACATAATTAAAATGTATTCTATATTATTGATTGATGTATTTGGAAAGTTTTAGAATATCATGCAAGGGAATGATGCCTCTCATCAGGAGGAGAGTGGGCAATGATTTACTTTGTGTTGTTATTTAATTGCTAATATGTCTGTAGTATGTCTGTAGTTGACTTGAAATCAACTGTTAACTTCATGCCTGGATGCGGTCACCTATTTAAAACCCTTTTCATGAATGCAAGAAAATGTTTGAGCCCAAAGGCATTAATTTATGAAGGCTGTTGTCTGTGTGTCAAGAATAAATAGCCACACTAAGTCTTTGTTCTTGATGTGCTGCCAGGTTTCCTTTAGGCAGACTTGGCAGCCTTTGTCTCTCAGGGAAGAATCCACAGCCTGCTGCTCAGCCAGTCCAGGCCGTCTCTGTGTGCTTGACTACCCATAGGAGTGCCAGAGCTGCCAGTTGTGGTGGGAGGTTTTGTGGAAAGCCAGCTTTTCAAAAAAATTTTTATTGAACTTGGAAAAGTTCAAATTCTAGAAAATGGAAGGAAATGTTTCATTATACAATGTGAAATGTAGTATAAATTGGAGCAAAAAGATTTGAAACTGGAGTTTCTGAGGAAGTCTGTGATATTAGAATCACATGTATTACACTTTGTTGTGTACATAATTTTCTCTTTTGCTGATGTGGTAAGCAGACTAATACCTCCTCCACCACAAAGATCTCCATATCCCTATGCCCAAAACTGTGGACATATTATCTTAATTGGCAAAAGGAAGTAGCAGATATGTTTAATGTTATAGACCTTGAGATGGGGACATTTTCTTGAATTGTTTGTGTGTGCTCAGTCTAATGACTCCTTAAAAACAGAACAACTTTCATGGCGATAGTTAGAGATGAGACAGTGGATGAAGTGACAGAGAAATGTGACTTTGCTGGTTTTGAGATTATATACCAAGGGATATAAGTGATTTGTAGAAGGTGGAAAACATAAGGAAGTGGATTCTCCCTAAAACATCTGAAAAGAAATACTACCCTACCAAAACTTTGATTTTAGCACAACGTATTGGCCTTTTAGTCTATAGAATTCTAAGATAATGAATTTGTATTGTTTTAAGAGACTAAATTAGTAATAATTTGTTTATGGCAGCAATAGAAAATTAATGCAACTAACTTTTGAATTATAGCTTAATTAATTATCTTTTTTATTTTTTGATCAATATTTTTTATTATGATATTGTGGGGTACAGTTAAGGGTTAGGTATACAAATATGCTTTGTTCAGGCACCCTAGTTGATAAGAGTTGTCTCCCCATCCCCAGACAGATATTTACTACCACTAATCCCATCTCCCTTCCCCTCCCCCCATAGTGTCCCACCACTGTCAATCATTTTCTTATACTATTACGTTGGATGTTCAAGGTCCACTATATGAGTGAGAACATGTGATACTCAGATCTTTGTTTCTGTGAGAGGTCACTCAGTATTATAGACTCTAGTTCCATCCAGGTTGCTGCGAAATTCATGATTGTGTTCTTTTTTATGGCTGCATAGTATATCGTGTATATGTACCACATTTTTTTTTAATCCAGTCCTCTTTTGATGGGCAGCATGGTTGCTTCCAGGTTCTTGCTATTGTGAACAATGCTGCGATAAACATACGTGTGCTGGTATCTTTTCTGTAGAGTGATTTGAGTTCTTCGGGGTATATTTATCTTAATAATTTAAATAATTTTAAATAAAGATTAATGGATTCTGATGCTTTAAAGCTCTGAAAATGCCTTTTATAATTAATGCAAATAGATAATATGTTCAATAGCTCTTTTTCAATTAGTACAGAATTACATAGTAATACATCACAAAGATGACATTTATTCATTCATTAGAATATGTTGAACTTATTGCATGCCAGGGCTTATGATATATAAATAAAAATGGCAACATCATTTTTCTTTAAGGATCTCTTGGCCCAAGGTAGGAGACAATTGAATTCAAATTAATATTTATTTAGCATGGGAGTGACTGCTTGATACATATTTTAGATAGTTTCCTGTTGCTGAATAACCAATTACCATAAAATTAGTGGTTTAAACTACACACATGTATTTCTCACAGCTTCTGAGGAAGATGACTTAGCAGACCTCACTGATCAGTGTCTCACAAGGTTGCAATCAAAGTGTAAGCTAGACTGCATTTATTTTTGAGGTTTAGGGTCCTCTTCCAAATTCATATGATTTTTGGCAAAATTCAGTTCCTTGCTGTTGCAGAAATAAGGCCCTTATCTCCTTGAGGCCACCCACGGTTTTTTGTGATGCAGATCTCTTTATTGGCCATTCAAAACATGATTGTTTGCTTCTTCAAGGCTAGTGGAGTCTCTCTCTTCAAACTGCTAAGACAGGGTCTCATATAATGTAGCATAATCATGTTGTTGACATGCTATCACTTATGCATTTGTCTGTTGGTTAGAAGAAAGTCACATATTCCACCTTCACTCAAGTAGAGGAGATATTCAAGGGCATGGACATTAGTGGTCACCTTAGAGTGTGTCAGCCATGACCAGTACACATTTTATGTAGATCACACAGGTGATGATGTAGAGTAAACATTAAGGACAGAAAAGAAAAGGAGGCTTAGCCAGGCTCAGTGGCTCAGCCTGTAATCCCTCACCTTTGGGAGGCTGAGGTGAGTGGATTACCTGAGCCCGCGGGTTCGAGACCCGCCTTTATCATCTCTACAATAAATAAAAAAAAAATCAGCCGGGCGTGGTAGCGCATGCCTGTAATTCCTGCTACTTGGAAGGCTGAGGCAGAAGGATCGCCGGAGCCCAGCAGGTCGAGGCTGCGGTGGCCAGGAGCGGCCACTGCACTCCAGTCTGGGCGATAGAGTGAGACTCCAACTCAAAAAAAAAAAAAAAGAAAGAAAAGGAGGCTTTTTGCAAACTATAGGTTAGAGTGTAAATTAGGACAGGGGTTAGAAATGGGAGGTTAAGAGGAATTATCAAGTTCAAAATGTTTTTGGTAGGAAAGGACCTGTTGATAGCAAATTGCTTTGTTGCTTGATTTGTAGTTTTATGACTTAGCAAGTTCTGGAAAGGCAAGAAATAAAGAATCAGCAAACAGATTTAAAGAGTAATGAGTTCCTTTTTGAGTGGCACACTTAGCCATTCCGTTGACCTATTATGCATCAGAGACTGCACTGATCACTTAAAATATATTACCTCATTAAGAAATCACAACAGCTCAATGAGATAGAATTATTATCCCTGTTTCACAGTTGTGTAAACTGAGCCTTTGAGAGGTTGGATGGGTTGCTTAGGTTTGTGACGCAATTAGGAACAGTAGTTACATTCAAGCTCAGGTCTGTCTCACATTGAGTTGAAGATTTGGTGGACTTTTGGATAAGTCAAAGAGAGTGTTATTATAGATGCACTTCAGCAGAGAGGGCTGTGCTGGAGATGGAGATATGGGACTCATTCGCAATGTAGGTGTTAGCTGAATCTATGACAATGCTTGAGGTCACTCTAGGAGACAGTGCAGATAAGAACTTGACTCTGGCAGTTCATTTAAGAAATGGGAAAATAAAGGGTATTTATCAAAAAGAGGGAGAAGTAGTGATCATGAAAGTAACAAAGGAATAATACTGCTTTCAGTATCATGCCTTGGGAACAAACAGCAGCAGGCAGGAAGAAACAGTGGTCAGGATCATCAGATGTGGCACAGTCTTATCTAAGTGTCCTTGTATACTACTTTTCACAGTATTCTATCTTCTTACACACTAGCAACATTTGGCAGAATTCCAGATGGAAATAGTGAAACATGAACAGAAGGAAATAGGAAGAGTTTAGCATGGGCAAGTAATAGTGGGTTGAGAGATGACCAAATTCAGAGGTGAAAGATCCTTGTTTTACTCGGGTACCTAGATATGCAGATAGATGTTCCATTCCAGTTTATGTATGTGGTTTAAATTTTGAAAACTAGTACAGAATGACCTATCAATTCATTAATGTCAGTGACCATACAATTCACTAATCTCAGATTAGTAATTCTTCCCCAAAACAATAAAGGATTAAATAGAAAGGGTTAACCTCAGTTTTGCAACTTTGGAAATTTAGTTGTTGCATTCTTTGCAGAATTAGTAAGACCTTACACAATATTCCTGCATTATTCAAAGTAAGTTAATATTTTTGAAATTAAAATATCAATAAAAGCAATTATTGATATAATACTGCAAGGAATACTGAAAGGTGGTATATAATTTTTAATAATTTTCAAAGTCTTAAAACATTAATTTTAGTGATGGCTTAGGCCCCATTTAGGTATATTTTAAGCTATATAATCAACAAATCACTATGATAATTCATATGTTGATGGATTACCACTTGAGCCAATATTATGTTTTTCTTAGCACTCACAAATAAAATTAACTTCTAGAACCAGAGTAAACAAACGTAGTAACTGTAAACCTATTAAACACTTTTTGATAAATTAGATATAGCAGATATTTTTATGGGGGCAGTTCCTTTAGTTGGATAGATAGATAGATTATAGATAGATAGATAGATAGATAGATAGATAGATAAATTTTTAAAAGGGAAAGTTTTGCTTTTTTTTTTTTTTTTGCTTTTTTTGGCATGCTTCAATTAAATCAAAACATAATTTAGCCACTTCTTATTATATAATCCTTAGTAAAGTAATAGCGTGGGCCTCAAGAGTTCTCTTTTTACTTTGTCCCAGAAGTCTATCTTTTAAATCCACCTAAAAGTATAACTCTGAAACTTTTCAGAGTGATGGATTCAAGCATGTGAGTGCACCTATAACATTCTAGATCAACATATGGCAGTGTAATGATTAAGTCAAAAGAATTTTCCCTATAATGACCATTTCTAATTTTGGTTTAGACTTCTCCAAAATTTCATACAAAACCAAAGGCAAAATAAGTTATTGGAATGGAGTAAAAATTGAGTGCCAAAACATGTTTTGGCATTCAAGGGTCATACATTTCAAACCTGCCCTCTATCTCTTATCAGTTGTATGACCTTGAGAAAATTATAGAACATCTCTAAGGCTACTTTGCTTAAGTATACCTACTTTATATGTTTACTCTAAAGATTAAATAAGATAATTCATGTTACACTCCAAGTGTACTGCCTAGCAATTATTAAGCATCTAATAAATACATACACACATGTACCTATGTAGTAGACATATAGTTATTGAAATTGATCATGTCTATGATATATATTAGTATATCTATATATTTAATAAATGTCTTGAAGCCTATTATGTATCCTGATACTGTTCTATTCACTAGACATAAGCTGTGAAGAAAACACACAAAATACTCTCATAGAACTGAGATTCCTGCAAACAATATGATTGGCAATGCACAATGTGCATGTAATTATTTTACAGTGTTGTCTAAGCTTGAATACACAATATATTAGGAAAAACTGAAAGTAAAAATAAAAAGAAAATTTAAAAACAACTTTGATGAAATTATAGATGAATCTGTTGGTAATATGTGGGAGGCATTGCTTTTATTTGGAAATTGTAGATAAAAATAAAGCACTGGTATATAAGAAACCATGTAAATAACTTATGTAACTGGTGAAGAGAAAAATGTGGAAGGGCAGTTTCAGACAATGTGGAGTAAAATTAGTTATACTCTGTGGACTTTACAAGAAAGGTTCACATGGATGCTCTTCTTTGATCCTAAACAGCCTTGTAGGTGTGTACAGCAAATGCTATATCCACATTTTATAGAGAAACAAGAAGACAGATTTTGCTCCAGTTTATAATATTTGCAAGTGCAAAATCAAAATGAATTCAATGGAAAGGGAACACTATTGCAGATTCAAGGGAATAGGGTATAATTTTTTATTTGTAATTTATTCAGCAGTGTTATAGGGTTTGCCATTAACTGGGCTATTAATGAGTAGCAATTATCTGCTTCTGAGAGCTACCTGCAAAGAGTACCATCACAGAGCACAGTCTAGCACATACCCAGTGTTTAGGATATGGGCTAACAGTAAAAATTAGTTATATCCTTTAGAACAGCACTGCTGTTGGGCAAATACTGCAGTCCTGAACTGGAAAAGTAGTTTCAGCCAATTCACATTTGAAGAGTCACATTCTATTATTTTAGTGAAATGGTTTCGGCTTATAGCTTTGCTTAATTATATCTTTTTGCTTAATTATATCTCTTTAAATATTATTTTAATTGCTCAATTACATATGCTTACTTAATATAATCTAGAAAATAAGTAAACAAAAAAATAAAAAAGGCAATTGAAGTTTATATCTCCTATTTGAAAAAAATGTGTTTAAGAATTCAGAAATATTTGAATGGGAAAAAGTAAGGTGTAGGTAAGGTGTGTGTGTGTGTGTGTGTGTGTGTGTGTATGGAAAAATGACTTGCAGAACCTTGGACCACACTTCATAATACTGCACAGTATTATTTCTGCAGTGAAACATAGAAACCTTCAAACCAAGTGTAATAAATAACAACCATAAATAGCCTCAAGTCAGTGCAGGTCAAGTTTTATGACCAAATTAGTTCAAGTCAGGACAAGTTTTGCCACCAAAGAAATTTAAAAGATAAAATAAAATAGACTTTTGAGTTTTAGAATTGCAGATAAAAGATAATGAACCTTCATTAAAAATAGAGTGTAACCTTCTTTTATATGGGGATTAGACTATAAATACTGACTTTTTTCACTCTGTAAATATCTCAAATAACTCTTTTTAGCTTTCTTATTTACTTTAGGGAAATACTTTTACTGTCAGTAACATTTTCATAAATGCCATTGTTTGTATTTTTTTTAATTAAACGAGATTTATTTGTTCACAAAACAAAAAAACTCAGTGTTAGGGTTAGTTTTCAATGTGATTTGACTAGGACTCCATCCTCTTTCTTTGAGATTTTTTTGACTCTTTTCCTTTGGAGGGAGAAGGGGTCAGCTTTTATTATGTTCATAAATGTCTGCAGCTGATCCAAAAGTTATATCCACAAACTAATCATCCCTAACAGAAAAAAAGTCATATCTGGTTCTTACGCTTGTTTTCTATAGATCTGATTTTTCAGTTTGTACCATTTTCCTTCAGATCAAAAGACATCCTTTACAATTTCCTCACATTCAAGAAGTCTACAGTAACATATTTTTCAAGCTTTTATTCATTGCTTTCACATTCATTTTTAAAAACTGTTTTCCTGGATATAGAATTCTGGGTTCAATTTTTTTTTATCTTTCAGCGTTTAAACAGTGTCATTCTATTATCTTCTGCCCTCTATTGTTTCTCGTAAGAAGTTACCAATAATTATATTTCTACTCCCATGACATGGTAGTTTTTTTCTCCTTGCTATTTTTAAGTGTTTTCCCCCATTGTTTGTTTGTAAGAGTTTACATACAATATGCCAAGATTTGATTTTTAAAAAATTTTCACCTTAGTTCTTGATAAATCCTTAGCTCTCTCATGTAATATTTTTTTAAATCAAATTTGGAAAGTTTTCAGTCATTTTTAAAAGACATTTTTCTTCCCCAATCTCTCTCTATTTTCTTTTTCAAACTCTAGTCATATCTAAGAGTTTGTTCATATTCTTTAGGCTTCTTCTCTGTTCCGTTCTTCCAGTTGGATACATTTTATTAATCTATTTCAATTTTTCCTCTTTTAATTTCAATCCCCCAATCTGCTATTAAACACATCTAGTTAATATTTTATTTCTGTTATTATACATTTAGTTCTAAATTTCCATTTGTTTGTTTAATAATTTTTATTTCTTTGCTGAGTTTTCTTGTCTGCTAACTCAATAAGACTATGTCTTTTTTCAGTTTTTGAATGTATTTCCTTTCAATTATTGAACATACTCATAATAGCTATAACAACTGCTTTAGGGATATCATTTGCTAATTCCAGTATCTGGGTTATCTTGACTTCTTCTTCTTGACTCTTGATCACATTTTTCTCAGAAGGTACCAAAAAAAAATACATAAGCATTTTAAGTATGATGTTCGCTCAAAAGATAGCATTAATCAAATGAATACTAGTGCCACCATGCAATAGGAAGGACAGTCAAAGAAAATGGTAGAAGCATGGTTGAATGAACTAAGTGAACATCATACTACACATTGCTACCAGAATAATTCAACTTCAAAACGTAATATATAGATAACATCACTTAACAAGTGTATATTTTTGGCACCCTGTATATTAAATTTGTTGTTGAATAGTAGACATTATGGGACAACCCCTTTGGGTCCCCTTCCGCTTTGGGAGCTCTCAATAAATCCTGCTTTTTTAAAAAAAGTGGACATTATGTATAATTTCTTGGCTTTGGAATCTATTGCCTCCCTCTGAATAGCGTTAATTCTTAAAGTGGCAAACACTTAATTTTTAGCTGATCATCCTGAATTTGTTTGGTCTTGTTGTATTCGTTAGAATGCAGATGCACAAAGCAAGTCACTCCAATTCTGCAGGACTCAAACTCCAACTTCTCTCCCTCCTATATTTTACCAGGTCTTGATTATAGATTTTCTTAGGATAAAACTAAACTACGTCTTAATCTAGAATTTGCCCCTTATTCTCAAAGTTTTGGCCTTTTTTTGTGTAGGCTGGATGCCAGAAGTTTTAACAAGGTGGTAATGAGATCTGAATGAAGCCACACAACAACTTCACCCAGCTTTGTTCTTCTCCCAGAACTGCTGAACTTGTCACTATAATCTATCAAACCTCTAGTGGCTTCATCCTACAAAGACTAGCCTAGAACTCAACTAGAGATTCACTGGGTGTTTCCAAATGGATTTCTGAAACTCCTTTCTGAACAGCTCCCTCTCTCTCCTACTCTGTACCACAGAATTCATTTCCTTCTGCTACCCCAAATTTTCATATCTGCCTCCTCACCTCATTGAGAACACCATACTCAACTTGGATAACAGCTCTCTAAACCTCTGTTGGGAGATTGTTCCCAGGCATAAAGTGCGGGATGATTATGCAGATTGGCTTATAACCTTTCTTTTAGTTTTGCACTGCCTGTTATCAACGAAAAATAATATTCTCATACAATTTGCTTAGTTTTATATTTGTTTACTGCAGTAGAGTAGTATCAGTCATGCCATCATGGTTAATGGCCACAATATACTCCACAAAGATTTTTCTGATTACATTTCTACCAAAGTGCTTGAAAATGTCTATGTTCTTATATCCATGCCAACTCTAGATTTTACCATTCATTATAACGTTTAAAGAGAAATTTATTTTTGTAATTTCATAAATCATATATATGTATCTACTGTGATTTTTTAAAAACTTATTTTCTAGAGTATTTTAGTACTTTATAAATAAATCAAATTTAGATGTTAGTGGAAAATGTATTATTTTAGCTAAATTTGGCAGAAAGAAAAAAATAATTAAACATATTTATGTAAAAAAACCCCAATTTTGTAGTTTTCTTTTTGATAAATACAGAAAACTACCAAGACATGAAATAGGTTAGAAAGAATTATACTGTGTCTCTCATGATTTGTAAATGTTTGAGCAGATGTATGTTTCTTCTGTAAAGCTTATTTAATATGCAGCATGTCCAGAATTTGTAAGTCTGTGGTCTGATGTGAGAATTAGCATCTGTATTTTTAGTAGACTCCCCAGTTGACTTAGAGTGAGGTAATCTGAAAGCCATGCTTTGAGAAACTGTTTATATAATTGAACATGACTCTAGGTGCTAAAGAGCCAAGTGAAATTATGGTTTCAGCAAATAAACTTGAAACTCACTGGATACTCTATTTTCTTCACAATACAGAAAAGGATTTTAACCTTTTGAAAGGTTCTGCAGCAAAGAAATGTGTTTAACTTTCGTTAGTCCAGCAGTTTCAAATTTATTTGACCCTGCAAACTCTTAAGCATCAACACACTTTGGAAGATGCTGATTAGATAGCTTTTGTTCACACAGAATTTCCAAGGGTGTCCCCTCATATAGAGATATTTGAGATGCTCTTGATTACCAACTGGGGCTCTAACTGCCCCAGGGCTGAAGCTGAAGGTGTCAACATCACATCTTTTTAATTACCTATTCAAAGTGCACCATGTGAGAAACTTAGCTAAGTATGGAAAACTATGCTAAATGACCTAGTTTAAAATACTTTATTTTTCTGTAACAGGGTGCATGCATAAGTAGAATGTCACTTATTAAAAGTAGATCCAGTGAACTACTAATGAAGATTTTACAGACTCATGATTCATTTTGTATTCTGAAATTTTAAGAATTACTATTAAAAGAATGTAGCAGCAGTTTAGTTACTTAACAGAAAAAATAAATCTCTTATGAATGGGTATTTTAATTATTATGAAGTAAGGGAGTCATTTGTTAATATCTAATTATAGAAATTAACAATGTAAGATATCTAGTCATATTTCACTCATATTTATAAAGCTTTCATTTGCCAAAGATTGTGCAGAGTATTTTTTTGCTTTAAAATTATTTCTTTATTTTAATAAACAAGGTGGCTCAGAAAAGAAGAATAAACAAGAATCACCTTTTAATAAATGTGGTGGTTTTATCTTTTCTACTACTAGTTTTAATTAATAAATACTAGAACTGATTATTTCAGTTATTTACCCTTAAAGTCATGCATGGGGTTGCTCAGGTTGACATCCAAAAGCACTATGGTAAAGAGAGAAGGGAGGAAAAGGTTGAGTATATGACTTTGAAATATGTAAGTTTGTCTTACTAAAGTGAATACGGTTGTCTTTTTACTCTACTGAAGTGAATAAGGCTGGCACAAACTGCTACTAATTACCAATAACTAGAATCAAAACTAGCCACATAATTTGCAGGGCACAGTGTAAAATGAAAATTCAGGGTCTCTTGTTTAAAAGCTATTAAGAATTTCAAGGAGGTGACAGCAAAGATTTTAATCAAGCAGGGAGTCCTTCTAAGTACAGGAAATTGTGTGACTGCAGCTCACATACCCATGAAGCCAGTCTTGCGTAGAACACTTTTATAGTTAGCAACCAGTGGAAAGGGACTGACCAGATCTGATTAAGGAGACAATGTAGGTGACCAGAAACCCAGTGGCAAGCAGACAGTTTGGCACATCAGTCTCCAGGGAAACCCTCTAAGGATTGTTTAAACAAGACCCAGGCGATAGATACACAGCTGACTATTCAAATGAGCTGCTGGGTAATGAGTTATGTTCAATCACTTGTTTGAGACAGCTAGCACGTACTGTACTATAAACTCAAACTGACCTCTTGGCTGGAGACACTGAAAAGCTTTAAGGATAATATTTCTGTGCTCTCTCATGTTAGGAAGAAAAAAATATCTAGATAGTGTTGAGTCTATTATGTTCTCTTTGTGTATAGATTTTATTATGCAAATCACATCTAAGATTTGCCTTGCCTATTTACACAGTGCTTTAATGTATTCAAGGGTATCTCTGTTATCAATACCATATAGATAAGCAAATTGAAGTTCAGTAAAAGAAAGTGACTACAGTAATGTCAAAATTTAGGAAGATATCAAGCTATAACTAAAACATAACTTCCACTTATTGAGAGTGTACTATTTGCCAGTCACCGTGCAAGCACTTTTCATGTATTGTTCATTTAGTTTTTATTCATCAAGATTCTTTCAACTGAAAGTGACCACACACATCTTATTCAAACTAGTTCAAACAACATACAAAGGGGGACCCCGAAATGCTGAATTATGCTTTAGAGAGCGGGCCCCTTGTATAGGCCTCCCCTGTTAGTGTTCGGAGTAACCCATTGGCCTCAGTGTACCTGCTAGCATTGTTGGGAGAGGCTGTGTTCTGCTTCAGTGAATTATTTTTTTCCAAATTCTTTCAGCATGTTTGCTGATTTCATAATGGGTGATTTACACAAACAACCTGCTCACATGACACTGAGTGTTCAGCAGTTTTTGACCAAAAAAGGCATGACCTCCATGCCCCACCCTCCCTACTCACCCTAACTGAGTGACCTTTTCGTGTTTTCTGAAATGAAATAAGTCCTCAAAGGGAAGGATTTTGCTGATGCAGAGGATATGATACAAAAAAACAGCAGAAGCACTAAAAGACATCAAAATTGATTAGTTCAAAAATGTTTTGAACAGTGGAAGAAGAGATTCAATAGGTGTATTTCATCAAAAGAAGAGTACTTTGAAAATGAATGAAGTTTAAACATGTAAGAATAATTATACAATTTTTATAAATAAATTCTGGCTGGGCATGGTGGTTTATGCCTGTAATCCCAGTTCTTGGGAGGCAGAAGCTAGAGAATTGCCTGAGTCCAGGGTCTCGAGACCAGCCTGGGCAACTTGGTGTGACCTCGTCTCTACAATAAATAAAAAAATATAACTGGGTGTGGTGGTGCACGTCTGTGGTTCCAGCAACTTGGAAGGATAAGGAGGGAGAATCTCCTGAACCCAGCAGGTCAAGACTGCGGTGGCCATGAGTTTACCACTGCACTCCAGCCTGGGTGATAGAGTGAGACTCTGACTTAAACAGTAAAATAAAAATAAAATGAAGTAAAATAAATTCTGGGGGTTTTTGGGGTCCCCACTTTGTATATATATATTTTCTTTGTTTATCTGGAAAATCCAGAATGCAGCCTCAGACATAGCTGAATTTGTGCTAAAATTATATTGTTAGGAATTCACTTCATCATCGTTAAGATCTGCAATTCTCTGTGTTGTTTATTCTCCAGTGGATTCTGTGTATGTGATAGCGAGGATGGCTTCAGTACCGCCAGATTTAAGATTTGGACACTCCTGATCTCAGAAAAAAAGACTCCTACCTACCTGATTTTAAGGGAAGCCTGGGCCCCTACATATTTCTAGGCCCACTCCTGTGTGAATCCAGGGGTGACTGGATTCTTATTGGACAAGCTCAAGTCATGTGGGTCTCCATGGAGCTGTAAGAGAGGAAATATCTTTCATAACCATGTAAAACTGAAAATGAAAGAGATGTTTTTTCCGGAAGGTATCGTAGGTGTTACCAAAAGAAGGGGAAGTGATTTTGGGTGGGATTAGCAACAGATGTCCACTATAAAATGTATGATTATTGTTTATGCACTGGTAAAGAAAAAAAGAAGAGACTGCTTCACTGTAAATATATCATAGGCCTGGTGCTTTTCCCAAGGATGTGAAAGCAATATCCCAATTCTGCAGAACAATAAAAAAGATTTATAGTTGTGACTACATTAGGAATATCATTCTCATCACCCCCAGAAGGAAGACATTTGATAACTATATTATCATCTTCAAACAAAAGGACACAGACATGGCTTTATGTAGACATAAGTAATCGGGAGTTTTATGGCCATTCTGGAATGCATATCTCTCAATGACTAACATTTTAATGGGAACACACTACTCAAAAAACCATAAATTCTAGACTGTGAACTCTTGAGTCGTATCCCTGTGTATCTTTGTGTCTGTACCACCAGACTCACTAAAGGAACTCAGTGACTGCTTGTTAAATCAATGAGTAAAAATAGAGGAAAGACAACTTAAGACCATTGATTTACTCAGTAGCAAGTGATACAGCCCAACAATACCTAGAAAGTATTTTCTATATCAGGAGCCCATCATTACCAGTGAAACAAAATAGAAATAACTAAAATAAGGAAAAAATGAATAAACAAAAGTGGTATTCTAAATTTTATTGTGAATAGGTCAAAAGCAGGCTTTGCATTCTCTTTTTATAGCTCAGTTTTATAGTTCTCTTTGTACACTTTTTCATAAATGGCAAGAAGAAAGTGTGTTTACTGTGGGTCTTATCAGAAGAAAATGGTGATTTGTGTAAAGTTTTTCTCTCATATTAAATTAAAATATTGGGTAAAAATGGAGTCAGTTGTCTCAAATGAGAGTACTTAATTGTTTTCAGAGCTGATCATTTTCAGGGAATCTTTGTAACATGAATAAATTTTAATGAGGTTTTATTGGGGGCTATGTTATACACAGCCTCTGCTTAGTCTCTTTTTATAGAGTGAGTATAGTTATCAATAATTTATTATATATTTTTGAATAACTTCAAAAGTGGAATTGGAATTTTTCTAACATGAAGTGATAAATGCTTAAGGTGGTAGATACTCCAATTACCCGATTTGATCGTTGTACATTGTATACCTGCATCAAAACATCACATGTACCCAGAAATGTATGCAATTATTATACATCAGTAATAATTAAAAATAAAAAATTTTCAAGAGTTGCAACAACAACAACAACAACAACAAAAAACCTCACACAGAGGTCTTTGCTGTTGTGTAGCATGGTTATGATTCATGTAGCAGGGATCCATAAAACTCTGTCATAATTTATTTAAAAAACAAAAAACATGTTCTTTATGATAACATGGCCTAAAACAAAGATTTTACCTGTCTAGTCATCTTCTGATTCCTCTATCTTCCCTCATGCTTACTAATTTATTCAATAAATATTCAACAGGAACATATGTATGCACACATGCATGTGCTTGTATACACACACACACACACACACACACACACACACACACACACATTATCACAAAAACCTTGTCCTAGCTGTCACAATTTTATGACTTTCAGATTAGGATTTTTGCCATATTGTATTCCCCTAGAAGTTTTCAATTTAATAGAAATTGGGGATACCTCTAGTCATATTCATCAAATTTTAGTGGGACCATGTCTCTGCATGGCATCCTCAATTCTTTTTTCTTTTTCTTTTTTTCTTTCTTTTTATTTTTATTTTTATTTTTTTGAGAAAGTGGGACTTATTGAGAGGACAGAAAAGCTCCTACAGTGGGAGAGGACCTGGAGAGGTTGCTACTCTTTTTTCACTTCCAAGTTTTACATGTGCTACATACCTTCCAAGTCAATAGCCCAAATTGTTATCAGGCCTGATTATACGGAAGCTGCTCAATGGAACAGAGAAATTTCAGAGCTTTTTAATTACAACTTTGGGATTGTTATTAAACCATACTCAAAGAGTATGGTTTAAGAAGTGGATTTTCAATTACAGAGTGTACTTTGAAACTTCTTTTTTTTTTTTGAGTTGGAGTCTCACTCTGTCGCCCAGACTGGAGTGCAGTGGCCGCTCCCGGCCACCGCAGCCTCGACCTGCCGGGCTCCGGCGATCCTTCCGCCTCAGCCTTCCGAGTAGCCGGAATTACAGGCATGCGCCACCACGCCCGGTTGATTTTTTGATTTATTGTAGAGATGAGGTCTCGCTGCCCAGGCGGGTCTCGAACCCGCGGGCTCAGGCAATCCACTCACCTCAGCCTCCCAAAGGCGCGGGATTACAGGCTGAGCCACCGAGCCCGGCTGTACTTTGAAACTTCTAAGATCAAGTGCTTATACTTTGTAGCTTCACAAGATTCAGGGATTGTTCTGGGAAATTCTCTTTCTCTTACTTTTTAGAGTAAACTTTTTTTATTTAGTAGGTTTTATTTTCTAGTGCTGAACCTTTTAAAGTTGAGTTTATTTTTTTGATAATTATTCTGTATCTTTTAATTAAGTTCATAAAGACTGTAAACATGAAATAGGATCTTTTTTGTCAGAATAACTATTGCTGTAGAATAGAAGCCAATTTGAGATTTGAAATTTGTGGTATCAATCACTAAATGACTCTTAGTTGTAAAATCCCGTATGATTTAGTTCAAGTTAACTCATTGACATTTCTTAACAGAATTTAAAAATGTATCTGTTGATGATTATCCTTTTTTAAAAAAATTATAAATTTAGTTATAATTTTAAAGAGTATGACTTAATGCTTATAATACAGCTTACTAATTATTTTAATAGAATCATCTTTTATTTAAATGAATATATTTTTATTTTCCAAGTTATTCACAAATTTGCTT
Organism: Carlito syrichta; assembly: GCF_000164805.1. Taxonomy (NCBI): domain Eukaryota; kingdom Metazoa; phylum Chordata; class Mammalia; order Primates; family Tarsiidae; genus Carlito; species Carlito syrichta. Next base: position 306,356 of record NW_007249792.1, on the reverse strand, counting down.
TAATCTCATATTGCTAAATCTCAACTAGATTATTTTAAACCTAAAATGTATATTGTTGGTAGAGTAGCATAATTATGTGCATAGATATCCATGACTATATGAAACCACCTTAAATATAAGTGTTGACATAAGTAACAGTTTCTGTATGTATTACATTTGTTTGGGCATCTCTGTTTTTGGCCATGTGTAATTGGGAAATATGAGTAAATTTCTTATTTCCTTTAGCTTATTTGTACCATCTAGTTTCAGAATTTCTTCTATATTTTGATACTATTCAAAGAAACATATTACAAAATGATAAATTAAATCATGAAACAGTAGAATTAGGCTACAAATAGGTGTCCACACCTACAGTGAAATCATAGTTATGCTTCCCCTGAAAATTATTTTGAGTTGTGAGTGAAACATCTTGCCACGTATAAACTCTGTCAGAGCTACAGATCAAATGTCAATTTCCCAGTACTAGTGATTTATAATACAATTATTATAAAAATTTATTTGTAGTAATCTTTTTGTTTAGATAATGAAATCATTACATGCTAATGTTAACAAAACAATGAGTGAGTTACATTATAATGTTAGTATGGAGGAGTAAGTTATATTCTTAATGACCAAACATAAATTTGCATACTATATTACAAGAATACACATTTGTTTCAGAACTTTGACTTAAATCATTAAGAGAGTCTTTCCTTTTCTCACAGTTATGGCTACACAGAGTATGTGCAAAATATCTGAATTTACATATGTGAGATTTGGAATAAAATCAGCATATTACAAATGGTATTAGCTCAATATATACAATATATTTCTGATGACTGAATATGTGTATACATAATATTCTAAGTTCTAAGTCAGTAGTCTTATGTCTAAATGTATTTCCTTACTTTAAAAAAAGTCTTGTAACATCTCACTTTTTTCTTTCTTTAATTAAGATCGAGGAACTGTCCAAAAGGTGGTTGTTCTTCCTACTAACAGCTCTGCCAGTGGCGAGCTTATTCTGGAGGAGCTGGAAGTCTTTAAGGTTTGACCATCTCTCCTATTAATCTCAGAACATGCATGATGAGTGGAATTCTTTAATCTTTCAGCCACTTGGGAGAAAAAAATATTTTATAAAAGATCAAATGAATGAGTGTGGTAAATTTTTGAGGGTAGAAAAACACCAGATAAAATGAGAAATAAGGAACAAATATTTTTGTAAAGTATTTCTTACATTTCAAGTTATCGTAACATAAAAGGACGAGTTTCTTTCCAACTATCATCACAACTTGAAGAATTTTGGTCATCATTAAATTTAAAAAATGAGTTGTAGTGGTCAAGGTCTAGAAGATTTTTTCATGAAAGAGCTTTTATCATTTGTTTCACAAGCCTCTGAAACTCAAATGCGTTTACATTATTGATTGTTAGATAACTGTTCTGATATTTTTTAAGCCAGCAATTCCAAGAACAGCTGCTTTGTCTTCTCTTGTTTTATTGCTTTTAATTCAGATGACACTCTAGTCAAAACAAATGTTGTCTCTTTGCCAATCAGTACAGTGTTCTCTCAGAACTTGAGATTGCATTGTATCATTCTCCTTGTTCTTGAATTTGAAATTAACAAGAAAAAGAAAACCAAAACACAGCAAAGAGGATAAACAGAGGGATGCTGAGTCCTATAAGATCTCACCTGATCAGGGCAGAGTGCATGTGCATGTTCTTTAAATATCTGCGAGCCAGGAGAGGGCATTTGTGGTGTCCTGCCATGCCCCTCTCTCCTTATAATGTCAGTCACTGTAGTTCAAGTGGTCCTTTTTGTCTGTATTTGGAAAGATGGATGAAGCACAGCAGAGCAGCTATTAGAATTGCAAATAAACTTTGACATGGAATCAATCCTGCTGCAGAACACTGTTTCCAGCTTAACCAATTAGGAAACAGTGGCGCAGGGAAAACAAAAGCCCAGAGTCAATCTATGACTGAGTAAAAGTAGCACTTCAGAACTGCCAGTAGCAGAATATTGCTACTCCAGCAAGTTGCTTTGCTTAGCTGAGTGGACTCAGAATGTATTGACTCATTTATATAGAGTCCCAGGGTCACAAAAATATTGACTTCATAAGCGAATAAGTGATTAAGATGCAGTGATGTTAGATTTTGCTAGTACATTTTAAATGTAAAGAAATATTTTTAAAAGAATCAAATATAAAATCTGAGGAACTCTGGCAAATTTCCTAGTATGCTATTAAATTTATAATTTTAATGTTAGAGTTACTTTGACATAGGTTCTTTGTGATTAGTATGTTAAACATGTGCTCATAAAATAACATTAATGATGTTTAGTCAAGTGCTTTTTCCATGCCTTGTTTTGTAAATAAATTGATTGCTTCGCTAGAGTAACCTAAACCACATTATATATAAAATATTTTTTCTCATTCAACTCAATAGAGACAACTTAGCTGGCCAAAGTAACACAAGGTACCTTATTTTGGAGTTTTCTTGAAGATAGCAAAAATGTCATATTGCAACACTTCATTTTTAATACTGAAATATCTTTTTTTATTATCAGGAAATGTTAATTGAGTGAACTTGACACAAACCCAAACATAAAAGTTATGGAAAGGTCTTAAAGAAATATGAGTTATTCTGACCATGTGCTAACTTCTTATGGGCTGTTATATAAGTTATGCTGGTGTTATCATCATGAAGAATAAACTCTCAGTGGAAAAAAAAGAGTCAGTCAAAATGCATGTGGGGACATCAGCCCAAGAGTGAGACCAAAAAAAAGTCTGAGCTTTCTTACTGCGTGTGCCAGTGATTGATAGTGCTGAATCAGGAGACACAGTTCCCAAATACAGTTACTGTTTTCAACATGGTGTTTGTGTCATATTTTCTGAAGTGAGGCAAAAATAATTGGGTGCATATGAACTACTGTGATGAGCATGTGAGGAAATAATGCATTTAAACTGAAAAATGTTTTTAACTATGTGTCATACTGATATAATTCAGAAAATTCAATGTATCTTTGAAAAGCCAGGCACTTTGTTTTTATACAGTGAAGAACCATAGTATCATCTTTTAGTTCTTTTTACACATTTTCTAAAAGTACATCTGGTCTCCCTAAGCTTAACTTGAATTGGAAGTATGACTATTAGTTGCTGCCAAGCTGATTATAAGTTGCAACGTTAGTGTGTGTGTTTTTATAAGGGATGATCAAAAATTTTTGCAAAGGAGAATTAGAGATCTCACTGCTTTATCTTTCATATGTTTGTAAGTACATGCAATTCCAGAAAGTAAAATGACTATGAGTACATTTGCTTTTGAGAACTTGTTCCCACTTGAGTTATTCAACTAAAACTCATGAAAATTCATCAGGTTGTCAAAAGTCTGCATTTTAATAATTAAAATAAATTAATAATGTTTAAGAAGTAAAATTATGAATAGAGTAATTTTCAAAAACATTACCATTTTAGAAAATGCTTAGGTTCTTTCACTTATTTACAGTTATCAAAAGGGATCTTTTCTAACAATATTTCTTTGTTTGCAATAATGAGAATTAATTAGTATGGTTCAACTTAATACATCTTTCTAAAACAATACTTGGCAGGTGAACAATAGTGTCTTATACAGAGCCCTTGCAGTTGTGGAGGAATTGGATGGTGTACCATCCCACAGCTGCCCCCACCTGAGCACCCAAACCTGATTCCAAGTTACTTGTTGGATTTAATATTCCAAAATATTTAATACTCCAAAGCATACTTTCTTCAATTATCTCAAATTCTCTTTTCTTATTCCAATGACTATATTTATAGATGTGTTTTAATTACCACTTTTTTTAGGTATATATCTATGTAATAAGTCCATCCTTAGTTTCCAAATAGGAAATTTATTTTATAGACAAGTATATGCACACATATATGTAGAGAAAAATGATAATTTCTTGAGTTTTCATAAGAACGAAAATTTCTTGAATGTAAAATTCTTTTTAAGGATTATTTGAACAACTAACATGATATTTTCTAATCTTTTAGAATCATGCTCCCATAACAACAATGAAAATTTCATCCAAAAAGGTACAAACTAAGCTATTTTTATATTTCTGCATATTAAAGTGTTTTGCTATTATGAAAAAGTATATTTTATACCTATGCTAAGGTGAAAGATTAAAAAGTTAGTTTTAGTACTAACAAAATAAATAATACTGCTTAAAGTACACCACAAAATCATCTTTAATTTTGATGTAGAATTTGCTAGCTATTAGTGAAAGACTGAGTAGGTTTATTTTTGTATAAAAGTTGGTCAGAACATATATGCAGCAAGATATTCCAACATTTTGTGTATCTTATATTCTCAAATATTACAATGTATGAAGCCAACTAAAATAAAAATAATCTTTCTAAGGGAAGATTTTAGCATTGTGTTTGGGCTACCATAACATCACAACATGCTCAAGGGCTTGGAATGATTAATCAATCCTCTTTTAAGCTCCTGCTGTTGTCACATGTTTGAAATGTGCAATACATTCTTTTCTGCTTATTTTTTAAAAGTGCTATTTCCTAGGATATATACATGTCATCAAAAAAAAGCAGAAAGTCTCAAATCTAAATGTTCAGAATTTTAGAAAGAAATATTTGACTATGATTATCAGAGATCTTCGAATTAATCTTCTGATTTGTGCCTGCACGTGAAAATATACAAAGATTATGGAAATGAAAAGCACAATTCGATATCTACATGACCGTGCACCTTTCCAACTTCCAAAGGTGTTATCTTAAAACTAAAGTTTTCAGGGAGAGAGTAACATAGTCAAAGTAGAATAGGTTTCAGAGTAGTATTGCCACGTTTTTGAATCCCAAGCTAACCATAAAATTTAGACAAAGCATTTATGTTCATTGACTTAACTTTCTACGTGTGCAAAGTAATGCCTTTCTCTCAAACAAGTTAATTTATATAAATTACCTAAAATAAAGTGAGTGCTCAGCAAATGCTGTCTGAAAGAGCCTGTGACTTATTTTTCTTAGAATATAGAATAAAGGTTTTATGTCTTAGCACAACTGATTACATAATTTTAGTGTGCATCACCATATTTGGTCTGTTACAGATGAAGTAGTATTTTATAGTCACTCTTATACTCTTTTCACTTGACCGAATTTTATGAGGAAAAATAAATAAGGTACAATGGAGCTGAAGATCTCATCTGTAAAAATGTTTGTATGGTGCATAACAAACATTTTCCCAAGTAACATGAAGCCATTCGTCATTTTGCTTAATGTCCTAGAGAGCTGATCTCAAGTCAGAATTGTCTTTGAAGTCAGCAGGGAAGCCCTTTGTTTAGAGTACTTTAATGGAATGAGAAAGTCTCAGAGCAAAATGCAAAATGGACACAAAGCCAATCGTGTGACACAGTAGCCCTATGTACAAGTTTCAGCTTATTTGTAGTTTACATATTACATCTGTCTTTAACATCTTATGTTGTAGATAATTAAAAATGTTTCACTAAAACAACTAGATTCAAGGCAAGGAGGATTATTTGGTTTTTAAAAATTCATTTGTAAAACTACATACTGCATTATTTTTTCAGTGTAAGAGGACAACATATTGTTAATATCATTTTTTATATTTAAATATCTCAGTGTTTCCTGATTTATTATTTATTTTACATTCCTTTATTTTTTAATTTGTTCTTGCACTCCATATAACAGAAAATAGCAGCCTTTAATAAAACGTATATGATCAAGAATGAAACTGCTGTATCCTTTCCGCAAAGAAACTAGTATCCTCAAATATTTTTATGAAGCTGATACATTTACTATATTATTTCCTAAGTTACTCAATAAACAATTATTTAAATTATTATTAAGCATTTTAGACAAATGGTTATTGTCAAAGCATGCAGTTGTTTTCTTCTAGTTTAAATGTCTCAACTGGGGATCAATCAATTTCAGCACAGTATTTGAAAAATCAATTGATCTGAATAAAATAATTAGATAGAATAGAGTGAGATGTGATTCAGATGATTAGAATTGAAAACTTATAGATTGATAGTTTCTTAATTGGTGTTTTACTTTACTGTTATTAATTAAGATTTCTTGAACACTATTATGCCAAAATTTCACACATAAGCCAAAATTTCATACATAAGCCAAAATTCCACACATAAAATTCCAAGAATTTTATGTATGGATAGCCCTTATAACATTTATTTCTTACAAAAACTGTATACCAATTTTATCAATGAGGAAACTGTGATTCATAAAAGTTACACAGTAAATTTGTGGTCAAGTTGAAATTTGAATCTAGGAGGTTGATCTCCATAGGTGGTATAGCAAAAGTGTCTCTATCATTTAATTTTTGAATATATATGTATGCAGGGAGATGCACAAACTCCTTTACATCCATATCTATTCAAGTTCTAGCTTAGGAATTCTCTGCTCACTTGAGTTATAGTAGTCCTGTAGAGAATTTTAAGTGTCAATTATAGAGTCATTCCTTCAACTCCTCAGAACCATTTTATGCACAGCTAAGGGGATCAGAATATTATCTTAAGAAACTGTTGCCATCCTAAAAATGAAGGAAGATTAAATCTTTATTCATCATCCTCAGGGTGATGAAATTCACTGGGTCAAGTAGAAATTTTAAGACATGGTTAAATATCAATACTTATATTCTTCTAAATAATGTTAACATTGTTTTAATTAGTAATATACTACTTTCAAAGACATGTGACCTCAATGTTTTCATCCATTATTTACTATTTCCTATTTTTTTTTTCTCAACTTAAAATTTCTTTATTTTAAATCTGATTTTTCAAATTTACACAGTAATGTGTTGGCAGACTTGAAAAATATGAATGCTTTTTTGTGCTTTGCTGAGAGACAGCATTCAAAGAAAATGTGATATATTTGCTCAAATCTGAGAGAACAATGAATCCCAATGTCTAAAACACATTACCATTCTACATGGTACTCTGAGCTTTTTTTTTTTTTTTAAACAGGAAAGAGGTAATGTTAGAGGCATATTAACATAGGAAAATTCTATTTATTTTGGCTTTATACCCTTCTGTGTTTTGCCTCACATTTTTAGTTCCTTTCAAAATGAATCCAAGGGTTTGTGGGCATACATTATAATGTGTTCCTGCTGAAAGTTGTCTTTTAACTTCCACATCTGAAATAAATCATCATCATTCCTTTAACAGCAACAATTGTATGTGAGTTCCAATGAAGGGGTTTCCCAAGTGTCTCTGCATCGCTGCCACATCTACGGCACAGCCTGTGCTGACTGCTGCCTGGCACGGGACCCATACTGTGCCTGGGATGGCCATTCCTGCTCTAGATTCTACCCAACTGGGAAGCGGTGAGTACTGCACATTCAGCTAAAAATCAGAACATATGTCACCAGACAACACAAAAGCTCTCCACGTCATTAGAATCAGTTCTGTTGCTGTTTAAAACACACACATACAATAGTAGAAGTAGGAGCTGTGCTTAGCACCACACATATTCTTTTAATGTAGAAAATGGCATTGCTTTAAACTTGAAATTCTCATAGACATTGTAATTACAGAGTTAAGCACTTTGGAAAGATTTATTTCACCCTTAAAAGCTCCCCTGCAATACCTACTCCCCACCCCACCCCCAAGGACCCAACAGATATTTCAAGTAGCATTTAACTTGTTTTCTTCTTTACATAACCTAATTTATGTCTTTTTTGTTTTATATGCTTCAGTGTATCCTTAAATCTTACCTTCCTAGGGTTTTTCCACATTGCTTAATTATCTTGTAATCGAATGCTTCTTCTAGTTCAAGTTACGGTAGTATTGTTCCAGGATGGGTACCCTGATTTGCTTTTAAAATCTCCATGACCATGTTCTTTCCTTAGAGTGGTGAATATGTGATTGCTGATTAGTTAAGAAAGAATGGCAGTCTGAGGTCAAGTCTCTTTTATTTAAGCAGAGATTTGGGGAACTGCACTAATTTGCACCAAGTTGGAAGGAACCACTAGTAGCAAAATTGACTGAATACCAAAGAATATGCAGAACTCAGGGTCAACCAAGGTCATAGCTATTTCAGTCATACAGTGATATAGGTAATGATGGGTGTCAAGGCCAAAACCTTTGAAAAGTAGGGTCAGCAGAGGGAGCAAAGAGTAGCAGCCATGAGCACCAAAGATCTTTTTAGTAAAGCATTGGGATGATGGTGTTTATAGCCTTTATACTCTGTATTCATTTGAAGGTCTTCATATATTAAAACAGCCCTAACACTTTCAAGTGTCAAGAGCATTCTGATCCTCTTATTCATTAGTTTAACAAATATTTATTATGGTACAGATGTTTTCCAGTCATTGTTTTAGAAGTTAGGCATCTAACATGTATAACAACAACAAAAAGACACAAAACTATCTTAAGGAATAAAAATTCTAAAGAGAAAAGACAGTCAATAAGGAAAACCTCTACTATGTAAAATAATTATAAGGTGTATGAATTTTCAAAGGGTAGAGAAGATAGGTAGGATGTGTGGGGATCGGGGGTTGTGACATTAAATGGGTGATTAGGGAGGGCCTTATTGTGGACATAATATATGAGCAAGGACTTGACGTAGAATAGCACCAGACATTGTCTGTCAGAAGAGCATTCCAGGAAGAGGAACAAGAAATCTCTAATGCTGCAGTATGCCAGGATTGTTCAAGAAACAGCACCAAAGCTAATGAGGCTATACTGAAGTGAGAAAAAAATGATAGGTAGGAAGAAATAAGGTCAGAATGCCAGATGATGTAGGGCTTTTATGTAATTGAAAGACTTTTCTTTAGAGTTAAATGGAAAATGACTGGGAGCTTTTGAACATGTGAGTGATATTTGACTTTTGTCTTCAAAAGGTCAGTGGTAGATTTGGCTTGCATTGAAGCCCCGGATTGGGAAGAGGTTAAAGGCAGGGTGTAGGAGCAGTGAGCAGAGACCACAAGACAGGAGGCTACTGTAGTAATCTAGGTGAGGTGTAATGGTAGCTTGTACATGAATGATTGGGGTAAACATGGCAAAAAGTGGTCAGATTCTTGAGAGAGCTCATAAAATCTAGTTATGTATTTTGGGAGGTTAGAGAAATAGAGTCAAATATGATCCAAGTTCTCAGAACTGAACATTAAGACATATGTAGATACAGAAGAGGAAGATGGTGAAAGGAACAAGTTTGTAGAGAGAAAGATGATGCTAAGTTAATGGTGCCTATGAGCTGCTCAAGTGGGGTTGTAGAGTAGGCAGTTAGAAATATGAATCTGGAGTAGACGAGTGACCTGGATGATCATTTGAGAGTCTTCTATGTATATAGACATGAGAAGTGATGAAGTAATGAAGCCTGTGTTGGTAGGGACATCTGAGACTCTTGAATGCCAACCACTCTGAAGGAGCATCACCCAGATAGGCCTTTGTTAAAGACCACTCAGTATCTTGCTCTGGGGAAGACTGATAGCTGCTTCTCTAAGTGACTACATCCCACAATGCCGCTGTCCTTTAGTTATCATTTAATTATGGGTGGTGTGTTACCTGCACAAGTAATAGATAAATACGACATACTGCTTAAGAGTAACATGGAACAATGAATTTAAATCTTTCCCATAGAATGAATGACTAAATAAAAGCATGAGAAATGAAAAGAACTCCCACTCTTTACAACAAGAGTCTTCTGTATATGCATTCAAAGACTCCATGGTCTGTGCCTTCTTTTAATTTCTACATGGCATTTCTGAATCTCATTACTCTGTTATCTTCCATCTTTGTACTGAGCTGAAGGTCTGAACCTGGACACAGAATGTGAGACAGGCAAATTCAAATGTACTCTGAAATTTAAAAATGATTGTTATGGCCACTATGGCTATTTTAAATCATATTTATTTTGCACCCCTAAATATGATAGTAGCAATATTCAAAAATTATCATAACTGTTTGTGATGCAGAACTTTTTTTGGTAAGAAACTCTAAAAGTTTGCATGTCTAACACCTGAAATACAATCTTCTTTCTATTTAGCAGGTTTACTGCTGAAGCACTACACTCTCCAAAGAAGAAAGTACTGTGGGGATTAGAATGGGAATCTTGCCATAGTCCTATGGGTCTACTCGCTCCTATATAAAGTGAGGGAACTGGAGATCAGTATTCCTTCCATGCAATGACCTTTGCGTTGACCAATACACATTTTTATTTAACATAGAATATTTATCAAGTAAAATTCCATAACCCATATATAGACTATCATTGCATAGTTGAGATTTTTTTTACATTTCAGAAGTTTCTGGTGAAATATGCGTTGACTGATTTGATTGTATATTCTTCACCAATATAACCCTAGTTATCCTTTCCAAAATGTGCACATAAACATAAGTTCCACATTGTCATCCTGCCACCATAAATTATAGTCTTAATAATGTTTTCTTTTTTTTTTTTTTTTTTGAGTCAGAGTTTCACTCTGTTGTCCAGACTGGAGTGCAAAGGCATGCTTATGGCCACCACAGCCTTGACCTGCTGTACTCAGGCGATCCTTCTGCCTCAGCGGTCCAAGGAGCTGGAACTACAGGCATATAACACCATGCCTGGTTAATTTTTTGATTTATTGTAGAGACGAGGTCCTATCATGTTACCCTGGCTGGACTTGAACCAGTGGGTTCTGGCATCCTCTAGCATCGGCCTCCCAAAGTGCTGGGATTATAGGCGTGAGCCACAGCACCCAGCCAATAATATCTTTTTAAACAAAGAATGAAGTATATCTTGCTGCTTTTTACTGTTACAATATCATGATTGGTATTAAACCATGCATCAAGGGTTGAGAGAGTAATAACTGCTTAAAGAGTTATTTTGATTTTCTATAGCAGAGCTTTAATTCTATTGTGAAGAGCCAGAATATTCTAGTCAAAAGTGAATACATCTGAGTCTACCCATATTCACCTTTGACTAGAATATTGGAAGCTTTACTAAAAGTACCTAGACTGCTAAATTCTCCAAATTTTTTCTGAACTTAGTTAAGCATATACTTAGAGTGAATGTAAAAGCTGTTGCTGAATGAATCAACTCTTTCTTAAATTCTAAATGTAGTATTTATTTTCTTTTTAAATCAATAGTACTGATTTAAATGATCATTTGGAAGATTCTTCATATTTGTTTGCTTTAATAGTGTTAACTTCCCTGATCTTATTCTGATTACACTATTTAACTAAAACACATAGTTCACTCAGACATTTATAGGAATAAAGAGCAAAAACACGTCATTTGTATGGAAACAGAGAAGTATGACTATTCTTGGAAGTCAATGGAAACAATACTTTGACATAATAAAGTAGTTAAATATCATTGACTCTCTGTCTTAAAAGAACTTGGTTTACAGTAAGCATTATAATGTCTTTCCTTTATACTCTTAAATATCTTATGTATTTGTACATTTGTATCAAGTATTACAATTTAGTCTCTAATGTTATTTATTCTGGATTTAAACATGTAGTCAGAAACTTTATTTTAAGACAAGATCATCTGTTCAATCTACAAGTAAATATCTTTTCTATACAAGAAGAAAGTGATTTCATTGTTTATCCAAAGGAATTGACTGTTATAGAAAAAACACTGACAATTGGAGCCAAATTCCCAATTCTATGTGCAATATAGTATTACTCTGCCTACCAGCATGTTTTTGTGATGGATTATAAATGCCTTAGAGGGACTCTACATATACAAGAGGTTCAAATGGCTGCCTTGCTGATCCCATGATTTAAGCCTAGACATAACAGTAATTTTCTGGATTCAAATGTCTTGGAAGCTACATGATACTGTGAATTCAAAATGCCCAGTTTGAGAGTTTGTATATATGAATAAACCATAGTGTGGCTTACAAGACAATAAATTTAACTATTGTGAATGATATTGCTTATCTATATGACTGAAAGTGACCAAGTCAGTCATGAGAACTCTCACGTGATGCTCAGATAATATTTGCTCTCAAGTTGGCTGGAGGTAAATAATGCTGGATTTTAAAATATAGCAATGCAATTAAAAACCGAATATGGGAGATAATCTAGAGTATAGTACAGTATTAATCATATTTTCTTTTGTTTTCACATGTTTGTTCACGTTTATTGCCAAAGCAAATCACATGATTATGCTTGATAGCAGTGAATCAGAGATATAGAATCCAACAATAGGGATGGTGCCGGAGACCAGCTCCAGCCGGGTTCAGGGTACCCCAAAGGTGGAGATGGCACCGGCGACTGGGGGGAAGGAGAGAGAGAGAGAGAGAGAGAGAGAGAGAGAAAGAAAGAGACTGGACTCCGGTCTAGTACAGAAGCAATGTGTGTTATTGGGAATTACAACGGGTCTTTTATACACAAAGTCAGATGTAGGAGGGGCATCCCCTACCCACCAGAAACCTTAATCCATGAAAACTTAATCCATGATTGCCTTTAAACCCTTTTCGTATGATAATCTTAAAATCCCATAACAAAGGATAACCTGATCCGTGACTGATATATTCTATAAACCTTTTTCATCCTAAACTGATTGATTTATACCAAGTTAAACAATTCTATAGAAGCTTAAGTATTTACTTTACAAACGAAAGTGGCCCATACCAGAATGTTTGGAATGTGGCCCAGTCCAAATTTCACAGTGGGCTACCTGCAAGTAACCCAGCCGCATTCTTTCAACAAAATGGCTGTCTTCTATATTCTACAATTTACACCTTCAATAAATTCTAAGATCATGACCCAGAAGCCTGTGACCAATACTCAGGCTCTTAGATGTGACACGAGTTTGAATTATAAGTTGTGTGAAAGCCAAAACTGCAGTTTGTGGAAGAATGGTAGTAATGAGGTTCTAAAGTTAGCTTGTGTTCATTCTGGTCTCAGAGTTTTTATGTTTTGAGCTCACAGGAGCTTAATCTGGTTAGTGCTGAGTAGAAAGGGGGAGGAAATGGGGTCAATAGCTCCCAAACACATCCTAGTGGTCTCGGGGTCAATGGCCCTTCCTGATCCCTAACGTTCAGTGGGCCTCCGTGGTCGGCTCCCAACAGGAGGGGGCAACAAATCTTTTAAACAATACAATCTGCTACATATACTCTATATTTAATTATGCAATTATATTATTAAGGTTACCTCAACTGCATCTCCTTTTCTACCTGCTTTGTTCCTCTCTGATGGAAGGCAGCACTTGCTATTTTTTTTTTCTAGTTAAAACTCTATTATGGCTTCATATAGTGTTATTGTTTTCCTTTTATTTACAAGTAAAACTTAGAGATGTTGCTTCCTGCTTAATGCAATTAACACAGAATTACATCACGAGTTAAGTCATTGGTCTGGTTTTCAGCAGTGGTTCACTTTGGATACATCTACCTCCAAGAAGGGGTATAATTCTTGAAGCTAGGGTCTGCCTAACATTTTAAGAGATATTGTTAAAGTGCTGGTTCAATTCTTCCACCATTTCATTTTCCTGTAGACAGTTTTACGTATATATAATGTAATGCCTTAAAGCCCTTTCTAAAGTTAGTATTAAAGTAATAATTTATTATTGCCTTTTGATTGTTTATTCATACAGTGTATGTGAGTGTAAATATTCTTTCCATTCATAGTATCCTCTTAAATCACATTAGTATTCAATTTGTGTCCTCTCTTATTAGATATAACAAGGAATACTATTTGTCACTTTATCCTACTCCATCACAATATAAAAACTGTGAGTAGATCACATGATTCTTCTATCTTGAGGAATAAGATATTCTTATTCCTCAAGATAGAAAACTTTTTGACTAATTGAAATATATTTTTAAATATAACATCAACCCCATCTTTCACTGCTTCAACATATCTATTTAAGTGGTATCTAGCCACATATCACCCCAAAATGTTATTAGTAAGTCATCTGCTTAAATATAGAAATATAGTTACCTCTTTGGGGCCTCATTAAGATTTTTAAAAAATTATTTTATTTTAAAGATGTGGGGTACAATTCAGGATTAGGCATACAAGTAGTCTTCGTACAGGTAAAGTTTGGGCCTACCTTTGGTCCCCTCTTTACCTGGTTTGAGATTGGGTAGCCTTCTTAATGTTATGTGACCTCCTGGGCAGTTTCTGACTACTGAATCCCTTTTGTATAGTAAGTTTTAATCAAATTTTCTGAGTGACTAACATTTCCATATTTTTTGTATGTGGTGTATAGACACATATAATTTAATAAGAATCATGTGACTTTTAGGGGAAAAATACTCAAGTGATACAAAATTGGATACCATTCATTATGTACCAAAGGTATTAACTATTATCTATAGCTCTAAAATGAGCTTTTTTCATTATTAATAACTTTGAGATTTATTTTGCTTTGTAAGTTTAAAACTACTCTGTGATTTTAATATTTCTTCTCTTGCTAAATGTTTTATTATCTTTAAGGGTAAAAATATTAAGAAGACTTAACATTTGGCCCAGTTAAGTATTATGCTCACTCATATATACTTTTCAGCATTGCTAGAAACAGTCCATTTAGCTTAGTGCTCCCAATACTTAAAGAGAATCGCCTTCCTTCTCACTTAGGACACTGTTTGTGTCCATGAGGGCTTGTTCAGAGGATGTCAGTTGTTCTATTTTGATTTAGTACACTATATAGTACAATTAAAAGTAAGAGACTTAGTGAATCTAAGTTTCAGAAATTCAATAATTAGAATAAAAATAACTTGAAACTTTTACATAAATAATGATCAACTTAAAAATACATAACTCTTTTTAAATGCTTTAGCTAGTAGTACATAACAACTAAATGCAAAGAATAAAACTTCATTGGATCTGGGTAAACTTTTAAAAGTTTATAAGGAATATTTTGGGGTCAACAAGGGAAATTTTAATATAGAGTGTGCATTAGACAATATTTTAGGTAAGTATTAGTATCTTCCATATAATAATATTATTATTATATTGAGAAATTACTTATTGTTGAGAAATACATGCTAAAATATCTAAGGGTGAAGTATTATCATGTCTGTAACTGATTTTCTAAAGGTTTTCAGAGAAGTGTGTCCACACTATGAACATTATATATATTTGCATATGTCAGAGAAAAAAATAAATGTGACAAAATACAATTTGTGAATCTAAGTATGCCAGTATCCTTTGTACTCATATATATAGTTTCCTGTAGACTTGAAGTTCTTCAAAATAAAGAGTCTGGGGGCAATGATTATTCTAGTAAATAATTAGTGTTACTTAACTTTTTATTAAATATTCATGATTTCTATCACTAGTTTCAGAAAAGTTTTAATATAGCTGGAAGCGTTAGAAAGTGTTGTCATTGTAAAAAATAAAAAAAATTAAGACAAACAATTATAAGAAGGAAAACTAGTGAGTTTATTCTTTTTGAGATTATTATATTAGAAAAATTTTTACGAATGTCTCTAAACAAAAGTTTGCATTATTAATTATAGAATCTAGCATTTTCACAGGATATGCTTATGATAGGAGATCCCTAGCTGTTCCATCGTAAGTGGTAGATGGGAAGAGACTGAACTTATTCAGATCTAAAAGTGAGCATAAATGCCCACTCTATTATTGATGAACTCAGTGAGAAATGTGAGATAGCTACATCAGACAATCAGAACTCTTTTTAATTTTTTTAATGAAAGCTTTGGCAATCAAAAAGATGAAAAGTTTAAAATGTTATGTTTTAGATGTGGTGTAATTGGCAGTGTTAATTCTCCATAACTCTTCTCCTCCTTATAGGAGGAGCCGAAGACAAGATGTGAGACATGGAAATCCACTGACACAATGCAGAGGATTTAACCTAAAAGGTATTACAAGTGAACAATGATCAGTTTTGGCAAACAGTAGCAATACTCCCTCTCACACTTCAGTAAGGGAAACATTATAATAGATTCAAGCCTTTCATCTTCAAGAAATACTCACTAAGAAAATTTGTGATATTTATATGAGGTAATTAAAGGCTAAATGTGTTTGTATGTATACTGAGAATTGTGAAAAATATGTGTTGGGTACATTAATTGGCAGATCTTTCACATAGATTGCAATGACAGATTTCCTAAGCGACTACTTTCTTTCTGACAAAAAGTTTTTTACTTTTTAAAATGTACTATTGAAGGACACATAGAAGAGCACTTTTTGTTGCAGTGAATATAAATAACAAAATTTACATTGTAACCATTTTAAAGTTTACAGTTCTGGGGCATTAAGTACATTCTCATTGTTGTACACTCGGATTGCTTCCACCTTTTGACGATAGTGAATAATCCTGCTATGAATATAGGCGTGCTACAGTTTCTTGGTACTGTTGACAATCCTGCCTTGTGTCCTGCAATTAAAGTAATCCCTTCCTTCCAAGTAATCCTGACATGGAGGTACCATCTTATTATACTTTTCCTACTAGCTAAAAATGTTGTAGTTCATGTTTTAGAGATGAGTAAGTTTGAGGCACAGCCAGCAGTGGTGAATCAAAAGGTTTTTACTCCAGGTTCCTCTGATTCCAAATATGGTGTTTTCAACTGCATTTCACTGAGCCACACCTTGCTTTCTGTCCTTTCCCAGTACTTCTGAATTTCTCAATAACATATTGAGTATGGGGTGAGATAAACCTGGCTTCACTAACACCTATCACTAACTTTCACTGCATTTCTTCATAATTCACAGCCTCAGTTTACTCAGCTGTGAAAACCTGAAAAAATAATATAAGCATATTATAATGATTAAGATCCAAAGTGATATTAAGTGCATTCCTTTGTGTTGAGTAATTCTTGAATAAATGTTGATTCCCTTATCAACGTAACTATAATTAACCAATAGTCTTTCTTTCCCTTTACATTAAACAAAGTCAGTAAACAATGTGTAATAATTTTCTTATTTAATAATTATCACTTTTTTAGTTGGCTGCCATAGTTCACAAATTATAGAGAAATAAACATTTACATAGGAGAACATACTCTAAATTCCATTTTGTTCTCTCTCTCTCCTTTTATGTTTGTATTTCAGCATATAGAAATGCAGCTGAAATTGTTCAGTATGGAGTAAAAAATAACACCACTTTTCTTGAGTGTGCCCCCAAGTCTCCACAGGCATCTATCAAGTGGCTATTACAGAAGGACAAAGACAGGAGGAAAGAGGTGAGTGACGCAGCACAGCAAGGATCCATCAGGGCTTAGGAAAGAGCGTTAAATCACCATGCCCCAGTGAGGTCACATCACATGAAAAAGGAAAGGCATACGAACATCCTTTTATGTCTTTGGGATGACAAGTGCCATTTTCTTTAAATCCTTTGTCCTAAAAGTTGATAGATTAATTAGAAATTCTCCCTGCCTGCTCACATATCTAACATGGTGATTGAAATAAGAACTTGGGCACGAAGGCAGTGGTATTGATGTGAGGAAGCATTTGTAAAAGAAACAAGATGTGTGCAAATCCAGAAGCCAAGTTTTTATACAACAGCACCTTTGTGTGATTCACAAGATAAAAGGGGACTTTTTTTTTTAAAAAAAGGTGGTTTTCCTCAAGAACTATAACTTTCATGGCAAAGAGCATTTTTCTGCTGTGTGGTAATCTGTTTCCATTGCTTTATTATTCATAAATCTCATACTTTGGTTAGGTAATATATAGAATCATTGTTTATGGGACCACCGCCTTTATTTCATGATATGGAAAAAGCCGTACATCTTCAAGTAAAAGGACACTTACTGTAATCTTTCACTGATTGAAAAGATGTGTTTTATAAGGGAGACATTGTAAAATGGCATAGTGTGGTATGTTTTAAATAGTGAATTCCACAATATTGATGTCATGTCCTGACAAATGAGAAGATAAAAATACATATGTATCTATGAATTCTTAGGGAAGTCTGCGATGTACTACTATTAGTGCATCGTAAAGTCTGATGGAGCCAAAGGGAAAATAGAGCCTTCTGCATCTGTTTGTATTCTGCTGTTGTGGGCAATTTTGTTACTATGAATCAAGTTAATTAAGACTGTATAGAGAGCATAGCATCTCAAGCTGTTGAACACAGATACTGCATTGAATTTTTCAAAATAAACCTTGACTCTATGTGAGAAAATACTTTGCAACTCTCAATCTTGCCTATCCGAAGAGGTTATCAGTTGTTTAGGAAATTGTGTCCCCTGTTACTGGAATATTAAACCTTAGGCAGAATGGCCACTTGCATAAGAGGAAATTTAAGTAACTGGAGTAAAGATGTGGTTAATGGACTTCAGAATCCCATTTTGCTCCAGAATTCTATAATACTAAAAACATTTTTAAAATTTTTATTAGTAAAAATTATTATTTATTTGAGATCTACTTTCTTTGCTGTAAAATCTTTCATCAAAACAGTCTTGAAATTTTTACAATATACTTAATTTTCAATTATTTTGAATGGATATGGATTATAATAATAATTGCCTTGCAAAGTAACCTGAGGAAGAAGTAATAATATGTGATTTTGATTGTCATGCAAAAGTAAGTACATAGACTAAAGCTTGTAAACATGTACATGAATAATCCTTCCAGAAAATGTCTACATATATGTCTGTGAATTGAGTAAGCAATATTCAAATAGGGATTAATTAATAAGGATAAGATAATTTTGTTTTATTCAGTAGGAAGTTGAATAGAATAATATATAAGTGAAAGTAATTTTTATGAATTAAAAGTAAATGTATAGGTATAAATACATGCCACAAAATTTAATAGTAAAATCTGAAATGGAATGTGTGATCAACTTATTCTCTTGTGATGTTTCTAATATTCTATTTCAGAACACTCAAGAATGTGGTGACTCAAATATTGCTATTTTGATTTGTCTTCCAATCTCAAAAGCATAAGAATGTAATAATTTAAGATCACAACAAATTTAATTCTAAAAATTATGATAATCTCTTTTGTTCAAAATTTCAGCAGTACACAATTCCACTTACTCTTTACCTAATAAATAAACTGTTAATATTTTATGAAATTTATCCTGATTCTTCCTTACTATTTCAGGCAAACACATACTTATTTCTCATGTTGCTAATTTGTAAACATTAAACTTCTTTTTTTAATAAAAGTTAAGACAAATAATAAAGACTCATGGAGCAAATGGAAATAGTTCATATTGAATAGCATAAAGTGAAAAAGCCCTCCACCACTTCAATACTTATTCCCACTTCTAGAAGTATTGTTACCAATAGTTATATATTCCTCCAAATATGCTTGATAATTTTTCTCCCTTTCCCCAATATCAGTACATGTGTAGCTACCTTATTTTTTCCAGGATGCATAGTATTCCATTATATGATGATGACTTAACTTCTGTTTTGTTTTGTTTAAGCCATATACTTGTTAGGTTATTTGTTGTTTTAATTTTCAAGTGCATCATGTAAGCAAATATCTGCTACTTGTGAGAGTATATCGTCAAGATAAATTTCATGTTTTGTGGATATTATCAAATTAGACTTGAAATGTTCCAAATTTTGTACAAACAGGAAAACTTTCTTTTTTTTTACTTTGTGAATGCACTTCTATATTGTTTAAATTTATTTTAAGGCACTTTTAAATGTAATAAATTTAATCATTGTCAAAGCTTTATTTTCTTACTTTCCCCTAATGACTCTCTCTTTTCTACTTCTATTCTAGTGTCTGACTTTTAATATTATACTTGCTTTTTTGTACTTTGTGTGTTACTTTTTATCAAAAACAATTGACCTTTGATTTGGATTTCATTAATAATAACTTATCTATTTGCACGTAATTTTATCATTTAGAAAAAGATTTCCCATACATTACTTTCTTTTGATTTTGGTCAAATTCATTTTTTCTTCAGTGAAAGAGTACTCAAGAGTATATGCATGTCAAGGAACTTCTTACCACTTAGATTTTTATCTATTTATTGGCAATACTATAGCTGAAACTATAAGGAAGATGAATTTTAAGCATGTAGCTGATATTCAGCAGATGATCATTTTCCAGTATAAGCCTATAAAGTTATTAAATATTAATCCCCAGCTTTTCTTGGAAACCAAAACCACTTAAAAGACTTACAAAATAAGCCGGGCTCGGTGACTCAGCCTGTAATCCCGCGCCTTTGGGAGGCTGAGGTGAATGGATTGCCTGAGCCCTCAGGTTCGAGACCCGCCTGGGCAGGCGAGACCTCATCTCTACAATAAATTTTTAAAAATTAGCCGGGCGTGGTAGGACGCGCCTGTAATTCCGGCTACTTGGAAGGCTGAGGCGGAAGGATCGCCGGAGCCCAGCAGGTGGAGGCTGCAGTGGCAGGGAGCGGCCACTGCACTCCAGTCTGGGCAACAGAGTGAGACTCCAACTCAAAAAAAAAAAAAAAAAAAAAAAAGACTTACAAGACAATGACATTCTATCTCATTTTTAGGCATTCTTTATTGTGGAATAATTGGAAATGCCCTTGATAATGTTCAAAACTCTGCCTCTGCTTATGTATTTTTTAATCGAAGAATATTCACTCATTGAAAAAAGATAAAATTCACCTTTTAATTGTAGCTTTATGTTCTAGTAAGTGATCATTTTTGTAAATATAACAGACTAGAATTCTAGAGTGAAATAGATATTTTAAATTATCTGAATTTTATTAATATATTTTGACTATGATTCCAATTTCAAAAGCAATTAAAATTCTGTGCTTATATGTGAAGAAACTACTTCTATCCAGGGAAAGCACTGTAAGCTGTTTTTGCCAATATGAATAATATCTTCACCCTCTTTTTTACTAGATTCAGATCTCCCAAGTTAAAAACAAACAAAAGGCAAATAGAACTAACAAAACTCCATATCCACTGAGAAGGAAGCTAAGTAGTACTCAATAGTTTTTCCAAATCTGTGAGTCAACAATATTCTATATATGTTGGTCATAATCATTTAGGAAATACAGTGTTTCATTTTAGAAATGTTAATGTGTCTCTTTTAGGTCAAGCTGAATGAACGAATCATAGCCACTTCGCAAGGACTCCTGATCCGCTCTGTTCAAGATTCTGACCAAGGACTGTATCACTGCATTGCAACAGAAAACAGTTTCAAGCAGACCATAGCCAAGATCAACTTCAAAGTTTTAGATTCAGAAATGGTAGCTGTTGTGACAGACAAATGGTCTCCATGGACCTGGGCCAGCTCTGTGAGGGCTTTACCCTTCCACCCGAAGGACATCATGGGAGCATTTAGCCACTCCGAAATGCAGATGATTAATCAATACTGTAAAGACACTCGGCAGCAACATCCACAGGGAGAAGAACCACAAAAAATGAGAGGGGACTATGGCAAATTAAAGGCTCTCATCAATAGCCGGAAAAGTAGAAACAGGAGGAATCAGTTGCCAGAGTCATAATATTTTTGTACATGGGGCTTTTGCTTCCAGTAACAAATGCTCTACCTTCAATGATCAAATTTTGAGCAAAGAATTTTGTGTTTTACCCATGGGAAATTCCTGAAAAAGGTGATCACTCACTCCTAAAGTGAGTTTTTCATGAACTGAAATGAGCATGCATTTTCTTGTATGATATTGACTAGCACTAGACATGTCATGGTCCTCATGGTGCATATAAATATTTAACTTAACCCAGATTTTATTTATGTCTTTATTCACCTTTTCTTCAAAATCAATATGACAGCTACAAAATGAGAATTGTTACATCCTTCAATCGAACGAGGGCCAAACCCTGTATGTTCTCTCCCTGCTGTCGAGCTTTAGATTTCTAATTGTCAGTGATTTTATATCTGAAAACAAGTTCCAAATTCACATAGTAAAAGTCACATAAATACATGTCACAGAGTGGCTATGAAAATATATGTAAAATAGATAAAAGATAAAGAAGAGGGCATCTAAAATTTGTCTAAAAATATGACTCATTCATGAAGAGACATGATGAGTTTATATGCTTCCAGTGAAATATATTATGTTGTTTGTTTTGTGAAAACTATAAAAATTATCTGTGGCAGATATCTGTCATTGACCTTTATTTCCTTGTTTCAGAAAGACAAAATCAGTAACCTATACCATGAAAATCTTTGATACAAGTTATATCAGTGAAGCAGTTAGGTTTATGTTGTTATGTTATCACCTTCCAAACAAATGCACTTTCTTTTGTTGGAAGTGATTTAAGTTATTTTAGACTCAAATAATATAATCTTGCAATGTTTAATGATTACTATTTTTATTCTAATTTCCTAGTCTGTGTGACAAATTAAACAATATAAGAAGAAAACATTTTTGAATTATTAAACTTATAAGGGGTGAAGCCATCAAAAACGAAAAAAAAAAAGAAAAATCAGAGTAGAAAATGAAACTTTATTAAGAGGAGCTTATAGCAAATGTGGCTAGTTTTTCACCTCAGTACTCAAGCGCAATGATTATCTCTTACATTTATTAAAACCAAGCTCAGATATCATACTGATTTTTAAGTCAATATTTCATATTTTATGATCTTTTGATTGTGATGATGAGGTGCTCATTATGTCTAGAAAGGAAAATAGTAATATGAATACAATTAAACATTCTATCTTTTAGGAGAATAATGGTACATTGTTCACTGGTCTATAAATGTAAATGTGGAAGTTTTGTGAGGAATACAACAATTATCTTCTAATTGTATGTTTGGATATTTTGATTAGAATATTTTAATACTAAAATGTAGTTGCTCCAATAAAAATTAGCCAAAAAAATATGAAAAATTTTTTCATGTTCTCATGTATATTTTAAAAACACGTCTTTTGCTTTTTCATTTTATTTACTTTTAAGATATTTTCATGTTTTCAGATGAAAACAGAAATTGCACCATAGACCTAATCACATCTATACAAATATTTAATTAGTAGTTAATCGTGAAGAAGGTGATCACGTTAGATGTATTGCCTTTACAAGCATCGCAATATAAAACCTCAAGAACTAAAATCATTGTCAAAATTATGTGATCATTAATCAGAATCTAAGAATATGATTTATTATTTAAGTAGTGGTAAATTATGATCATGTCAGGGCAGACCTCAAGTGGCAAAAAGAGCAGTTAAAATATACAACAAAAATGATGGCAAAATCTACTGTTCCAAATATGTATAATTTTTTTTCTTGAAAGCAGAATTTATTGAGAGGTCAGACAAGCTCCCATAGTGGGAGAGGACCCAAAGGGGTTGCCAAATATGTATAATTTTAAAGTATTTTTTCAAGCAGTTTATTATACAAATGGTTTGCCTGCTTAAAAGGTGCAGTTAAACTCTTTTCTTCTCTATGCTCACAAACTGAGACATGTGTCACTGTGGAGCCAAAAGCATCTTCTGTGTTTCTGGTCAATCTATTCTAGGTACAGAGTTAAACATAAAATTGTTTTAGAGTCACAGTTCCCCATGCTTCATGTAAGCCTAACTGATAGACAATAAGGATGTTCAGTTTTATAATATTATTTGTGCTATTTAATACTTTCTATTTTGAACATTATGGAAATTGTGTATATTTTTATTACTTTTCTTTTAAAACTATAGAAATTCTTCTTCAACATAACCCTACAGAATGTAAAGAAATTTTCTTTCTCAAAAATCTTATTAATGTATATTGGATATTGGTGGTTGATGGATTTTGTGTACTTTGACAATTCAATGACTTCATACATTTTCCATTTGTATTGTATATAAAATTTCCTAGAAATGCACTTTTTTTCAAGTGTAGATTTGTGAATAGGTTTTAGCACGATGAAACTGTCGTTACAGTGAATGTTCACTCTGTATAAGAAAACAAACTGAATGTAGTTGTCACACCAAAATTTAACCGGATATTGAAGAAATCATTGACCTAGCTAAATAAAATATGTTGAATTCCTCAAGGATGTTCATAGCTTTTATTTTTGATGTAGGGTTAAATTACTTGCCAACATGATAGAATCTACTGAATTCCTAAATTTTTAAAGATTGATTTATCCATCTTCATGAAAGTAATGCATCTGCATATTTCAAAATGTTAAACTTCCAGAAAGATGCATAAGCAAAGCTCTCCTAGTTCCTCTAGCCCTCATTTATCCAAGTCCCAACCCAAGAGACATCCAATATTATAAGTTTTTGGTATATATAGCAAAATATTGTATACATATGCAAAAAGTACATATTTGTTTTCTGTTTAACATTGTACATTAATTCACATCAATAGAGTTATTGAGAAAAAAGAATACTTTATATATGAGTGCATGGGCTTTGAATACAGGCTACCTGGATCTGAATCCAAGGTCACTGTCTTATTTTCAGAAGGTTTTTTTTCAGTTTCTTTCTGCCTTAGTTTTATATACAATTTTATACCAGTAAAGCATTAGGACAGAACATTTCATATAGTAAGTATTCAATACATGTTTTAACATTTCCTTATTCAGAAGGCGTCATCTTCCTAGAACAGAAAAGAATCTTTCAGCTGTGTTCTAGGTTAAGTTAAAGGACAGTGATCTAGATGGAGAACCTGCAGTCATTAGATCATGTAACACCTTACCTGGTAAAATGAGCCTTTATAAAAATGAGGGTAAAGCTACCACAGGTTGTCATAATTCTGTCAACACACTTGAATGACAGAACTATTATGACTTTCTTCTGTCTGCCTCTGGGCTCTCAATGTATAATAATGTGAGTGGAGAAAAAAGAAACAAGTCGTCTCAACAGAGCTTCTGACTGAATGATTCTACATTGCTCCCTAAATGCTTGACTATTTCTCAGTATCTCATTTGCTTCTATTCAACTTAACATTAGTTTTAAAATACTAATGTATGTCTTATAATTTTAATGTATTGCTGTTACTTTGTCTTTTTAAGTAAATGATTTTTTTAAAGATAACTGTCTCTCACATTGACTTTGTTAACTAAAGTTAAAAGAGACATTGTTTTGTTTTGCAGTCTGTTAAAAAGCTTAAGTCTGGACAAAAAAAATAAGCAGACTAAGTATGAAGAAATGTTTATTTAACCAGAGACACTGAGAATTTTATTAAATTCCATGCATGATTACAAAATCATAGAAGATTATTATGGAAATAAATGTTTCTTAAAAGTTTATCATACCATCCTTTTAACAAACCACCATTTGCACAATAATACAAGCCCCTCTGCAAAATTAAAAACAAATTGAATTTACATGCCAATTGCTGAACTTCATTTTTTCTTAAGAGATCTCTGGTATACATTTCAAACTTATGGCTTCATAACAATATTACCCTCATAATATATAGGTATTGAGAGTTGGAAGAACTAGCTCCAAGATTTTTTTAAAAATGCCATCTTCATTCAAGTGACTCTAATGTATTTGTCTATTCACCTCATAAAATACTACTTTCTACATAGTTTAAATTGTGTATTTCTCAGGGCTATTATGTTGCCATGCTTGAGTGTTACTTACATAATGTGCTATTAAAGAATGACATTATAACAAACACATTACAACTGTTTATTCTATGTAAGGTTACCTCTCAATCCCCAAGTACAAAAACAGGACACATTTCTATTCCTTAAGTGGTTTTTTCTCTCTGAATTATTTGTACAAAAAAATGACTCAAAGATTTTATGAGATCAAAAAAGTAATTATTTCTGCAAGGCAAACTGGATATATAATGGAATTATGAAAAAAGACTATTCCTATTGTTTCTCTGGATATTTTTCAATATACAAATGATTCTTGGCATATGAGATAAAGTAATTTTCCAGCTTTCTAGTTTTTTGTAATGTTATTCTTACAATTCTAAATAGGAAAAAGAAGTTATATGTTTTAATATTTTTCTTTGTACTGTTTTTGGGATAAATTATAATCATCTTCACTTCTTCTCCATCATGGATAGTCAAACAGAAACTAGAACTTTAAAGCGCTTTTCAGTTGATATGAACTGGCAGTTGTAAGCTGAGTTAGATGTTGATGGTCAGCTTGTCTCACGAATAGGAAAAACAGGTGACAGGACACAAAAAAATAAAGGCAATGTCACCGAAACCACACCAGCTTGACATATTATTGGAGTCTGGGCAATGTTTTAGTGTCTACCTAGGTATGTGTGTCTCTGTAGATTATGCACTCACAAATCCTCAAACCTGCTATGTTCAGTGTATTTATTATTCCAAAAGGAATCCTAGTTTCTGCATCAAGTTCCCATTGCAGCTTCTCCACGTATAAATGATATAACCTGGAAAGTTATTTAGTCCATCTTGATTAATTGTTGCTTTAAAATTGGAATGATAAAATTTCTATCCCTTGAAGTGATTGTCTTTGAAGAGTAAACTAATAATGTGAAGTTATTACAGTGTGTGCTATTATTTTACAATCAGGAGAGCAAAACCATTTCTTTCAGTTGAATGTGTCTCTCTTACTTCAGATTACATATGAATTTGTTGGTTGATATTTGATGTCTTTTATTTATATTGGTATCTATGATGATATTATTTTTATGTTTAACTTTGTCATCAGTTCACAAGTGTCTTCTGAGTTGTCTCTTATTCCCCTTGCAAGTCTGTTCAGGGAAGGCAAGCTTTCTACCACATTCAAACACATTTTAGGGGAATAGGAATTTTTCTGCCATTTCTGCATCATTCTGGCAGACAGTTGGAGAGCCTCTCAACCTAAAACCACTAGCATGTATGTGTGTTCTTTGCCTTTTCAGAATTTTGTGCCTTCCCAGAATACAAACCTAGAGGTTAAGTAGAAACTCAGAACCCACAAATCCCTGTATGTACTCCATCCCCTCCCACCAACTCACTCTTCATTGCCCTGGTCTTGGGAGCAAGGATTATCTATTGAGTGTCAAGTGAATGTCTTCCATAACTTGAGCAGTAAATTTCAACCTTTGTCACTCAAGCACTTCTGAAAAACTTTGGAAAGTTATATATCCTTTCATGTTTAAATTGGCAACTAAATGTTTTATTCTATGCTTAAGTAGTTGCAAAGGATATAATTTCCAGCATAATATAAGTTTTTTGTTTTGTTTTGTTTTGTTTTGTTTTTTGAGTTGGAGCCTCACTCTGTCGCCCAGACTGGAGTGCAGTGGCTGCTCCTGGCCACCGCAGTCTCGACCTGCTGGGCTCCAGCGATCCTTCCACCTCAACCTTCCGAGTAGCTGGAACTACAGACACGCACTACCATGCCCGGCTAATTTTTGATTTATTGTAGAGATGAGGTCTCGCCAAGTTGCCCAGGCAGGTCTTGAACTCGTGGACTCAGGCAATCCACTCACCTCAGCCTCCCAAAGGCACAGGATTACAGGCTGAGCCACCGAGCCCGGCTAGTATAAGTTTTTTAAAAAAAATTTTTTTTGAGTTGGAGTCTTACTCTATCACCCAAGCTGGTGTGCAGTGGTACACTCATGGCCAACCCAGCATCAACACACTGGGCTCCAGTGATTCTTCCACCTCAGCCTTCCAAATAGCTGGAATTATAGGTGTGTGCTACTACTCCTGGCTAATTTTCTAGTTACTGTAGAGACGAGGTCTCACGAAGTTGCCCGTGTTGGTCTCGAACTTGAGGGCTCAGGCAATCCACTTGCCTCAGCCTCCCAAAGTGCTGGGATTACAGGCTGAGCCACCAAACCCAACAAATTTCAAATTTTTAAATTAAAAGTTATATCCCTCTTTAAATTACAGCAAAGGAATCAAAGTATTACAGGAATTTTGTACTCACCATAATATTTTAAAATAATAAAGAATAGTCAGAAATTTTAACAGTCAGAAATTTTGTATTTTTTGAATATCTGCTTTTTCATATCTCTATTCAACTTGCTCCAAACCATTTTATTCTAATATAACAAGTTTTATATTTCAAGGTATTTTATTGGTGAATATCATACACTTCTGCAATAAAATATGTATATTTATTTAATTCTTATTTAAAATATCCTATGGCAATAAGACTCTAAGTATTAACATTTTTCTTTTGAATTAAATTAACAATATAATGTCTCACAAGTGGACAAAGAACATAAATATATCTCAAATTTTGAAAAATATTAAAATAGAAAATATAATGCACATGAGATAGACAGAGCTTCTTTTTATTCCATTAGCTAAATTGCCTGTGGATAAGGCTTACTTGAAAGAATGAAACAAAGTCCTACAAAATGCTATTTCTAATTCGAGCAACTGTGTTCACACAATTAAATAGAGATGGAAGGAGTTTCATTATAGTGCTGTTGTTCAAATTCAAATACCTTTTGAAGAATATATCTCACATAATTTTCATCATATTTTATTTTAATTAATGTACTGACAAATTATTAGTTCCTCTTACAATTTTATTTAAAGAAAAGGCCTGAAAATCATCATTATTCTTCTCAATATTTGTGCTGATATTTCCAGTTGTGCCTTTGATGTGTTCTCTGGCTCAATGGGGCCATCTCCATGGTTTTTCCAGGATAATCTTCTGTTTCTACTATGTATACAGAGTCTCATCAGCCACTTGCTGAATGAATGACCTTGAGAGAGTTATTTAACCTCTCTGTGATTCCGTAGGGTTCCATATCTGAAAAATGGGAATAATAATATTATTCCTCTCATAGGGTTGCTGTTTGGATAAAATGATATTTATGTATAAAGCACTTTTAACATTTCTGCTACATTATTAAGATATTATTAATAATTTGATTAGTGTCATTATTACATGCTTTTTTAAAACCTCTTAGCGCATTCAGAAACTTCAGTAATAGTTTGCTATCTTTGTTGCTGTTTCTATATCCTTATCCTCTGACACTGGCCAACAGGCAATCTGACATTATTATCATGACATGAACCTTGTAGGTTTTCATGATTTTACCCTAAACTGCCCCCCCAAACTAAGAGCAGGCTCTTGACTCACTTATTCCTCAAATTGAATTCCTTCTCCATCTGCCTGGCAAGCTTGGAGTTACTACCCTGGAGCTCAGATGTATTCATCCCAGATGTCAGCTGTCATCCTCCATGTCAGAACTTGACTTTTCTTAACACTCCTCAACAACCCTTGCTAGAGCCTGCTGTCAGTTCTGTCCTGGCCCCTCTCCAGGCATAGTCAAACCTGTCTGCAGTCATGCTGATGAAGAAGCTAACACTGTCCTGGGCACCTCCCATCAGTAGCAGTTATTGCACCATCAGACCTTCCACCACCACCAATATAGGATATTCATTTCCTACAAGCATTCCTATGTAAAACTATACACTACATATAATTGTCTGCTTCCTTCATATGCTCTTCTAAAGTGGATACTATTAATCTATTTGATAAGAGGCAAAACTGAGGATCTGATGCAATTGGAAGATTACTCTGAGTTAAGTAACTTCCTAAAGGCTATAAAGTATAAAGGACAAAGAATCTGGTCCCAAATTTTAAGCATCTTTCTTCCTTAGTTATCTAGAGGTTCCCCCAGGAACATACATTAGGAAAGTCAGATCATTTGGATGGATTGTATACACAGCAACCTTTATAATAATAGGGTCTATAGTACTCTAGGTAGGAACTAGCTCAGGCCCAAAAGTTGGAATGCCTAGTTTTGTCTTCCTAGCTTACTGTGTCCTAGTTTTACAGATCTGAGATCAGTATCATAATATTAATGTCTTGGGCTTATTGTCAAGACTAATTGGTATAAGTTATGTAAAGTACTTAGAACTTACCTGACATAAAATGACTATTAGATAAATGTTGGCTCTTTTTATTAGGGTGCCTCTGATGCTAGAAATAACATTTATTAATGATTTCATCAAATATTTATTGAGCACTTACTATGTGCCGGGTAGTATTTTAGACACTGAAGTTATAGTAGGGAACACAGCAAAGACCCTGCTTTTGTGAAGTCGCCTTTCTACTTTCAATAGAACATATTTCTGGCTGTATTTTAGAGGCCTTTTGAGAGGAGGAATAGAAACAAAGAAAACAAAAACCTGCTAGGAGTACAAAACATATTTTTAAAAGCACATGTAGCTCTGATAGATTAAGTATTGACTTTCATTCACACAGAAGTATAAACAACTTGTAATAGATTCCTCCTGGAGTGCACTTTTGAAATAAATGGGAGGAGTGATATGAGCGAGTATTCATCCACACTAGTAGGGAAAAAGGAATACCAAGAAAGGTCAAGAAGAGGCTTAAAGAGAACCCCAGAGGTAGAGCTGTAACTAGAATTTACAGAAACTGTCAGAGCAAGGGTTAATTGTCCAGTAATGTCCAGAAAAAGAAATGGTTTATGTTTCAATATTGAGAACAAAAACACCTATAGATGAAAATCATAGAGTGGTTAAACAACATGCTGCTTGATAGACTGGGGTCACATGAACAGCGACTCTAAACAACTGAGGATGCAAACCACCTTTCTGAATGAGAGGCCACAATAAATAACCTTACAAAAGATACAGTGCAACTGATTAAGACCAACTATTTGCAAAGATCAGCTGCCTTAATGGCTTTGTTATTAAACTCTATTTACTGGGGAAATGTTGAACTGTAATTCTGCATTTAGAAACAAGCTGTCTCAATAAATGAGGAAAGCTTAAAGAATGAGATTTGTGGTGAAATAATCCTTTTTTAGAAGAGTGAAATTCACATTCAGTTTATGTGAGAACTCAACCTTTCATTGCAGCACTGGGGTCGACAATGAAACAATGATTCCAGAATTGTTACAATCCCCTAAGATGGAGTCCCTCCCACCCCAGATCACTGCCTTCCTCTGCCATGTAAAAGAAGGGAGACTGTTTCTAGAAAGGTGATCATTTAGCTCTCATGAGACTGTTTTACCAGAAACTGGCATCTAGGCTTAGAAAATGGAGGTGAATCCAGTTTCCTTCTCAGGAATGAAATAATTATGGATACTTTTTGATGCAAATAATTATGAATAAATTTAAGGAAGATATAAAGAGTAGAAAAGGTTGACTTATGTCTTTACTTCTCCTTAAAGATCATTTAACGTTTACCCCTATTACCTTCACCACCAAAACCATGATGAGCTTCAGTGGAGAAGAAATTTACAGTCAGTGAACAACAGGGGGAGTGTTTAGCATGTTCTGAGATTACCAGCACTTGTTTTTCTTTTTTAATTGGTCCAAAGAAACTATTAAAAAAAAAATTCTTTTTCAGGCTGCTTTAAAATACTTTACTTTGTCTTTTTTTAAAAACATAGCTAGAGTGCAAAATCTATACCTCAGTCACTTTTCATTCCTTTTATCTAAGACTGTGCCATTCGTGTAACAGTTGCTCAATTGCTTAATAAGCATGTGTGGAATTGATTTGAAGCCATCCTTTTTTTCTGATTGTGTATGATAAATTCTTATAGAAACTAATGTCTAATAAATGTGGCCTCATTAATACTATATTCTTTAGTACAGATTTTAGAACATGAACAATTAGTTATTGGTTGGAAAATCTATAGAATTTCCATTAGGGTAAGAGGAACACTCACTAAAACTTATCAGGCAAACAATTTAAATTGTACCATGTATTCCCATATAAGAAATGAATCACACCATCTCTATTCTCCAATAGGAAGTCAAAGCAAATACAAAATATTTAATAATACAAGATGACATCTAAACAACAGTTAAATAATTTAGTCTACATTACAAGGGCAACAGCAAAACATAATTTAAAAATGTACTTTGTGATGCTTCAGTTCTATTTATTCATTATCTATTTCCCACAACAATACTTATT
This sequence comes from Carlito syrichta, assembly GCF_000164805.1. Classification (NCBI taxonomy): domain Eukaryota; kingdom Metazoa; phylum Chordata; class Mammalia; order Primates; family Tarsiidae; genus Carlito; species Carlito syrichta. Next base: position 274,780 of record NW_007249792.1, on the reverse strand, counting down.
TGCTATACATTCTATGACTCTTATGGATGGGAGAATAAGCTCAGAGTTTCTACAGTTAGCAAGCTGCTGAACTAAGAACTACATCTGCTTTCTGTCCTTTACCACACAAGTGCTAGAATTTTAGGGAATGGAGACTTCACTGTAGTGATCATTAGGGAAGGCTTCTGGCTGCTGGGAGAGTTTAGAATGGATTGTGTTGTATAGAATTCAGAATGGTTAATATGGAGGAAGAAGGGCTTTTCTATAGATGGGGTGGGAAACATGACTAATATCCAAAAAAGAATCCACTGATTTTGATTCCTAAAATTGAAGCTATTAAGCAGAGATCAGGGTAGATATATATGCATGTTAATGCAGTAAATAATGAAATAACCATGGTCTGCTATTGAGTTTTGGGAAGGGTTGATCAGTGTAGATGTTTTGAGGATTTAGATATATTTAAGAAGAGGGAGATGAGAAGTAACCATTTACTTTGATTGATTGATCGATTGGTGCCCTGACTGCTTCCCAAAAGAATCTGAGCTGAGAGGTACAATTAGCAGTCAATAAGGTTCAAGCAGTGGGAGAATACTTGTTATAAATTTGTTAAATATAGTTCCTGCCTTGGCATACATTTTAAGGCCCTACTTAAGTTGTCTGAAACCCAGTTGTACACTGTCACATTTGACCTAGTAAAAATTTCCCTTCCCTGCCTGGTTGTTTGCAATGTAGTCCATTTGTTTCTCATTTCACGCACTGAGAATCCAACATACCCTCCTGTTGATCATAATAAAAACCTAATAGTCAACACCAGAGTCATGTAAATAGATTTCCCCTTTGCAAACAATGTCTTCAACCTCTCTAATCTACAACTGCTGCAGGAACGCCTAATGGATAATGCCCATGGACTTTAGCAAGGCATAGTCCCACCAGTCCTTTCTTGTGCTGTCTTTCTTACTATCTCGCTCCTTATTTATTTGTTGAGCTCCCTGCCAGGCTTCCTGTCACTCTTGTTAACTCTTATAACCTGTCTGCAATGGATAAGTAACACATTTTTATGTCTAACGCTTACAGGTTTTACTTTCTCATTGTGTCTCATCTGACCAACATACCTCAATCTGAGCCTAACTTTTCTCTGGTCAGGACCCTTCTAAAGTGTGGCGACTATGGCTTATAGCCACTCTTAAGAAAAAGACTTCAAGAACAAATTAGAAATAAATTGTAATAGAAATTACAGTGATAATGAGGGCTTCTCTTTTCTCAATAATTCGGTGAGCACCCTGTGATTAGGCTTTTATTACATCTGTGTGTCAAAACACATAGACCACTTGATATTAAGTTTTTAATTAACTGAATAACTACTGAATGCATGTGAATATTGCCAACATTGTGAACTGAAGATTTTATAAAAATATAAGTAAGAATACAATAATGACACTCAAGCTAACATTAATGGGATGCTTACTAGTTTCTAGGGATTGGAGTTGATATGCATCATCTTATTTAATTATGTTCAAACCTAGGAAGTAGGTACTATTCTTTCCCTTTTATACATGAGGAAACTGAGGCATGATAATACTAAGAAGCTCGACATTAATAAGAGAATAAGTAGAATACTATGATGGCCTTTTACATTATAAAGAGCCTTCCATAGATGCTGTGAGGCGCAAATTATCTTTAATATCAATAATAATTTTGGTAAAAATTTAGAACAATATGTATAAATGAGGACTTCAACTTTGTCTTCCTATGTATAGATGTTTGCCTTTGTAGATGATATGATCTCACCATATGACATCAGAATATCTATTAACTAGCACGATACAACAGTCTTTGAAATGTGTAGCACATTTTTATTACCAAACAAATCAATGATTAAGACTAGTTTAAAAGACTGCTCATGTGTAGACTTATTCACTATGTCCATACATATTTTAGTTGGGAAAAATCTAACAAATTTACTAAACATAAAATTAACATTAAGAATTTAAAGAAACCACCCAGGTGTGTGGCTTACATCTGTAATCACAGCACTTTGGGAGGCCATGGTGGGAGAACTGCTTGAGCCCAGAAGTTCAAGACCAGCCTGGGCAATTTAGTAAGACCTCATCCCTGCAAAAAATTTAAAATACTAGCCGGTGTGGTAGTGTCCCTGCTACTTGGGAGGCTGAGAAGGAAGGATCACCTGAGCTCAGGAAGTCGAGGTTGCTATGAGCCATGATTGTGCCACTGCATTCCAGCCCCGTGACAGAGAGAGACCTGACTCAAAAAAAATAAAAATAAAAAATAATAATAATCAAAAAAACCCAAGGGCAACACATTGCCAGAGTACTCTGAAACAGCTGGAGCCAGAGAACTAAGTGATTTTAGTTAAATGGCTCCTACAGATCAGAATACTCTGGGGTGAAAAGTGTGTGCCTAGGTGGAAAGACGAGTGTGGTTCCAAGAGCTGTCACAGACAAACATCTTCCAGATGATAAAACTGAGACTATAAAAAAGTCGCATATTTTGTAATAAAGTCACATTTTGTGACTGAGAGACACAGTTATGTAGTGCGGAAAAGTGCACACGAGACCACAAAATGATTATTCTTTCCAACTGTCAGCAACAAGTAAGTAAAAGCTTGAAACTCTGTGATTCCATTTCATGGGCTAGCTGCTGTTCAATTGCATTGTCTAACTTGACCAAATTTTTTTGGTCAATTTCATTTGGCTTTGCTCAGCTACACATGATCTCAGTGTGAAACAGGGCCAAAATGAAATAGTATACTTTTCCTCAGCCCATATTTTCAACTTGTGAAAAAATAAAAAACTTAACCCTCAGAATCATAATGATAATTTTCTCCAAATTTCTCACCAGTAGTTGAGAATTATCTTGTCAGTATCATTAGTCTTTTTGCAACAGGTGCTAAGGGATAACCAGCCACAAGCACAGAGAATAGAAAAGTCATCTTTAAAAAGTCATTTTAAAAGTTCAGTTTTGTCTTCTGTTGTGCCTCTCCCTTATAGAGAAGCCAGCATATCCCAGGGCCTGGTAACTGAATGGAAATACCTCTGGCCTAGTCCAACATCATCTTACTCTCCCCCCAAGTCCCTTTGTTCTCCTAGTCCCCTTTTTCCTTTAACTCTGCAATTCCAGTGTTTCTCAAACTTGACTGTATATGTATCACCTCTGAGACTTGTTAAAAGGCAGAGTCTCATTCTGTAAGTCCAGGGTTGATTTAGAGGTTTTACTTTTCTAACAAACTCTTGCCAGATACCCAGGTTGCTAGTCTGCAGGACACATTTTGAGTGCCAAGGCTGTTTTAATTTTATGTTTGATGATTGAAAGGAGAAGGTAGGTTTTGAAAGGAGGGAAGAGAAAATTCATTTCTTTCTCTTTTTCTCCCATCTTCCATAGTGAGACCAATGTTTTTGTTTTCTGCAAACAATGAGAAATAATCTTCAATTAGAACAACTAAACCAGACTCTAAAAACATACAATTTATCTTTGTGTAAAGTTACCTGTGTCTTTTAGAATAATATATGGAGAAGAATTCTCTAAGAAAACTAGTTTTGTTTACTTTTTACCAATCATTCACTAAACTAAAATGACGTTTTTGGTATGCTTATTTTAAGACAAAGGACAAATAAAGTAAAATTATTTTTACCAAGACTTAACTGGAATTAAAGAAAGACAGGATTAAGAGCAGTGGTGAATTGATAATACTTTAACTACTGGTCCTTCAGAAGATGGAGGAGAAAAAAGTCTTGATGCGCAGTATTTGCCCATTTCTATGGTGTAAATACAGTACTACCATCATAACCAAGTTCAACCTACCCAACATTAGGTTACTGAATGCAAAACTGGGAAAAGATTCACATAATTGCCCTTCAGAGCTGGTAGAGGAACCACCGAGAGACTCTTCACAAAAGAGATAGTTTAAACTACAAGGAAGGAGGAAATAACCCAATAAAAATTACAATGGAGAAAGAATGTTGAGAATCTTATCGTCTTCTAGAACTTTGTATCTATATTAAGGCTTCCATTTCATTTATCTTTGTCTCATAGTTAATTTTGGATTTGTTCCTCAGACATTAGATCATAAATCTGTCCCAAATATCTTTGGTCCTTTTTATCTGCAATAAAGGATTTTTAAAAATAGGTGTTGAATAGCAAATAGAGTGGAACATAAAAACTGATTTCACGTCGGGCTCGGTGGCTCAGCCTGTAATCCCGTGAGGTGAGTGAGGTGAGTGGATTGCCTGAGTCTGCAGGTTCGAGACCCGCCTGGGCAACTTGGCGAGACCTCATCTCTACAATAAATCAAAAATTACCCGGGCGTGGTAGCACACGCCTGTAGTTCCAGCTACTTGGAAGTCTGAGGCAGAAGGATTGCCGGAGCCCAGCAGGTTGAGGCTGCAGTAGCCAGGAGTGGCCACTGCACTCCAGTCTGTGTGACAGACTGAGACTCCAACTAAAAAAAAAAAGAAAAGAAAAAGAAAAAAGCTGATTTCACTGTAACTATTTTTGAAGAAAAAAAGACATCACATGTATTAATTTTAATTAAAATTAAGATGACAAAGTAAATCTCTGTGACAATTATCTGGGATTTAAAAAACAGACAATATTTCATAACATGAATATTCTGAGAAAATTCCTGTATTTCTGAAATAATTTTACTTGAAGTTATGAAATAGGGATAAAGCAGCCTTCAAGATTTAGGTGAGAAGAAAAGTGGACAATAGAATCCTGAGAGAGCCAACAGGTAGTTTAAGTGTCTATTTATGAACAGAGATTACATTTAGTCAATGAAGCAGAGAACAGAGAGATCATGGACATTTCCCTGGGGGCTAAGAAGACAGAATCCTAAGGAGATAGAATTTCTCTTTATGAAATTTAAGTTTGTGAGCAATAAAAGACTCAAGTAGCAGTGAAAGAGAAGTGTTAGTGTCTAACTATGATACTCTTGGGCATTAGTATGAGAAAACAAAGAGCAAAGATAGCTGCTTGAATAGAATCATTTTACAATTAGAGGACAAAGTTATTTATTAAGCTTTCTACCCTGTATTGAACTGTAGACTTGTCAATGATCTAACCACACCATTTCTAGAGTTCCTATCAACACGCTCCCACATGCTCTAATGCCTCATCATTTTTAAAAAATGGCTTCTTGAGGGTGTTGGTAGGACTGATTTATCTACACAGGAAACTGGAAAAGTAAAGGGGCAAGGCCTTGATCTTAAGAGTCTATTTGATAAAATACCTGATTGTTTTGTTATAACATCCAAGTACCAGCATAAGCAGATGTTATTATTTTAGAATGATAAGTACAGTTTTGAATAACCTGTTCTCTTCCAAATTCTGTATCCCATTGGCCAGCACAGAACATATGTGGAAAACGTAGGTATTTGCTCTATCATCATTGTGCTATGCTTACTAGCATATGGATTACTGTATCTCACATCTACTTCTCCAATAGCAGTTACCCAAAGCTGCAGACCTAGATCATTCTTGAGATAAGCAAATACGATATTTTCTTAACTAATGGATAGATAATGACACCATCAGTTATATCACTTCTGCAAATTCATCTTCGAACACAGTATTCAGATTACCCTCAAATGTGCATTTAAGTATCAGATACCACTTAAATGTCAAAAGGAGAAAAATAAGACTAATCTTGGCAGTCTGGAAGAAAGATGTTGTCAAAGGTCATCAACAAGTCTGACAAAACAGTACTCATTAGCAGTGTCTGTCAGCACCTCCATTTGGAAGTAATTTGGATATTTGCAGTGACCCCATCAGTTCTTATTGGTTGAGCAGTGACCTTGACCAGGGTGAAACCTGTTCAGTGTAGCTCATACAATGCACTGTAGGTGGAATCCAAGATGACAGATGGCAGTGGGGTCAGGGAAGAGGAACTTGTCCATCACTGCTATTGAAGATGAAACTGCTCAACAATATAATTCAGCTGGCACAGTTGTGGTTTGTATATGCCACAAGAGAATTATTCAAGTTCCTTTATTTTTAAAGAAATGTTATAGTCTCATGATCTCAGAGTTCATGAGACTAATGAATACATAGAAAAGAGAGCATAGCTGTTGGAGTTTAGCAATAGGCTAGACATTTCAAAATTTGTCTTTGACTCAAAAGCCGAGACATGAAAAGTCATGAAGGCTAAGTCTTTATTATGGACAAATTTCTTACTAAAAATTAGTTCCTCTAATTTTTTTTCATTCTTACTAATAAACTGGGCTAGTTTCCTGGAAGGGTAATTACCTTACTCCACTAGTAGATACATCTTTTCCTTTTACTTCTCTCACATACCATAGAATTAATGTGAAATATAACTGTGATGATGGAGTATATTATACAATCTAAATGCTAGATTAATAAGACCATGAAAGCAATTTCAGTATATTCTGAGAACAATTAACCTTTGATAATGCAATCTTGATCTGTTTTTGCAGTTTCAGAAGCACTTCCTTTTACATAAAAACTAGAAATGAATAAGATGTTAAATGACACAGGATAGTGTTTGATTCTGGACTCTGAGTTCCAATAGTTCAAAAAAACATTAATGCACATTAATTAGTCAAGGACCTAACAGAAGCACATGCAAGTCCTAATAGAAATTTATGTATGAAATGGTGAATCAATAAGAAAATGTGTGCAACTTTCAATTACTCATGGGATGTTTAACAATCTTGGAATCATTAAGAACTAAAGACCTCATCTCCCCATGCCTGAATTCAGGATTTTCTTTTTTTTTTCTTTTTTTTTTCTTTTTTTTGGAGTCTCACTCTGTCGCCTAGACTGGAGTGCAGTGGCACGCTCCTGGCCACCGCAGCCTCGGTCAGCTGGGCTCCAGCGATCCTTCCACCTCAGCTTTCCAAGTAGCTGGAACTACAGGTGCGCGCTACCACGCCCGGCTAATTTTTTTGATTTATTGTAGAGATGAGGTCCCGCCAAGTTGCCCAGGTGGGTCTCGAACTCGTGGGCTCAGACAATTCACTCACCTCAGCCTCCCGAAGTGCGGGATTACAGGCTGAGCCACCCAGCCCGGCTGAGCTCAGTATTTTCGACTAGGTCTTTATCCTTGGCTTCCTTGAAATGTTTTGGGACCAGATAGAAGGGGGAAATAAAAAAATAATAATAATAAAAAAATAAAAACCAGCTAGTCATCTCCAACAAAAATGAATTAAAAAAAGTGAACTGATTTCATAGAATAATAAAAATTTAAAACTAGAAGGAAATTGATAGATGATGTAGTTAAACTGATTTCCTGCCTTGTGAATTATTATTTTCATTTTCCATGTCAAGCATTTAGATGTGCCTCAGAGATGTTTAAGACAAGGTGAGAGTTCTTAATAAGAATGCACTAAACTCTGTTTAGTAATTAGACATCATGATTCTTCCCTAGTCTAGTTCAAAAAGGAGACTTCCTGCATAGCAGAATACTTCCCTTCTCATCTAGACCTCAACATACAGATATTTATGGATTAGTTATTAAGTTATTTTTTTCATTTGGTCATTTTATCCATAACAGATAACATCATCCAAATGGCTTTTTAGGATAATGCATCATTTCCACTGAAAACACTTTGTCTAAATGAATTTGAGACACCTCCCATTTGGATACAGCAGCTTTTATAAAAATTGCCTCAGCCAGACTTCTTCCAGCTATATTTACACCACGTGTTTTAACATGCATATTGTCATGACCCATGGAGATTGCATTAAATAATTAAGAGACTGACCACACAGTGTCATTTGCTGTAACTGAATCTGTATATTGAATCAATAAGCACGTGAAAGTGCCTAGGGTGCAGGATTAGGACACAACCTGGGGAGATCCCATGACAGCATGCTAATTTGTGACGCCATCATGCAATTTTCAATTCGTTTTAACTAGTCATAAAGTCTAGTATAAACCACGTTGTTAACTAAACTATCCAAGATAGTCATTCTTTCCTCAACAAAGATTGGAACTAGAGCTAAAGATGAAAGCAAATAGCCAGTTGAGCAGAAGACATGAATCTTATCTGTCTTTCCAAGGCATGATCTATCTCTTAAAGAAGAGCTGTGTTTGCTGCAGACTTTTCTTATTTTCTCCGGACTGAAGAAATAGCCATTTGAGAAGCACTAATACCTCTGTAAACACAATTCATTTCATATGAATTTTTATGGTTCCATTGGTGAAAGGAATATGCAGCTGTTGTTTGCTAAATTGTCATTTGTTAGGTTAAAAGTTCGTCCTACACATCCAGAGTATGGTCACCACTCAGGAATCAAATGACCACACCAGAGCTACATACTATGTGGATCATATAATTTGTTTTGGATCGACTTCCTTCCAGATGCTAAAATCTGGTGTATTTATTAAGAGTTGGCTTAAGCCCTGATACACTCCAGAGTTCAACTGAAAAAGACTAATTGAATGGGACCCATCCCAACACATATGTCTCCTTGAAGCTGAAAGTGATTTAGGGTTTTGATGGCAGTTAGTGACCATTGGGTAGATTTGTACTCATTCTAGGCAGTTAGCGTGCAGCAGTGTTTCAACCCTACAAGAAAACTTGAGGTGAATATTTCCCAGATGGCTTTTTCAGACAGAGGTCTCTTTCAAAAGAAGAAAAGAACACTTTAACAAAGTCCATAGAGCAGCTCATATTTAACATTTTTTTAAGGGACAAATTCAGGGGCCTTCTCAAACTTTACAGATTGCTTTTGGGGTATGTTTGGAATGTAAACACATACTTGAATTTCTCAGTTGCTACCTGACTTAGAGTATGACCTTTCATAGATTTTTTTCAAATTTTAAATCAAAAAGAAAACTTGGTGATCTTGGGGTCAGACTGTCCCTTCCTTTACAGAAAAGAAAAATGAGACTAAGGTAAGTTAAGTGTTCCACTCACATGAACTTGATTTTCATCCAATACTCCATGTTCCCTCCCATTCCAGAGGTTTTTGTGGCCCAGGTGCTACTTAACAGCATGGCATTTATTGGTGTCATTCTCTCTTGCTTTTATATTCATGTATTCTCTCCTTTTCAGTTCTGCTTTCTTCTCTTTCCCCTACATTTACTCCTGCTTTCCTACTCTTTTTTTCTGCCATCCCTCTTGTAAAAAACATCTCCTAATTCTAGACTTATGGTTAAAGTTGGTACCAATAAAATATAGCCCTCGGGGATGAAATGTGGCCTACTGAATAATTCTCTACATGATTTCTTTTAAGATTCAACTGAAAGTGTTTAATGTGAATAGCATTTATCTGAAAAAAAAATCCTACCTTATGATATTTGGGGTTCTGTTGTTATATATTTGATTTTATTTTTTCTGTGCATGTGCAGAGGCAAAGATATCAGACTATTTTCAATCCCTCATAGTACCTAGTACAATGCTAGCCTACCTAATTATTTAAAGAGGTTGGTTTTCTAGCTGCATCTTTTAAATCAATGGTTTCTCTTTAGAAAATATGTCTAATTGATTAAAGGATTGCTTACAAGTAGTCTAAGAGGACAAAAATAACTTTCTAAGATATAGACTCACTTAAGTAGCTTGAGTGGGGCAGGAGTTTGAATGCTTCATTTCATACCAAAGTGAGCCAATTCAAGTAATTAATTCAGGCTTCTTAAGGTTTTAAGGTATCTATCTGACAATTGTAGGAATTTAACTTTCCTTTCCAAATGAGACGTTGACTCAAAGCTTTCCTTCATTATTTACTTTCACTATATATGCACACAAATACACACACACACACACACACACACACACACACACACACACTACAGCTGAAGTGAAAATATGCAAAAAAAGTCTATTTTTATAGAAGTTTATTAATTTACTCTCGTCTTATATGTCCAGATTTGTATAGTACTCAAAACAAAATGAATGTTGGAGATGCCATGTTCAAATTATACATATATGTTGAAAATCTAATCATTAATTATAATGAAATCTCTAAATCAAGGAAATGAGGTAACCTAGGACACTGAAAGACCTTGTGACAGAGCAGAAGGAAATATTCATGGCAAGACAGAGATGGCGAAATGTATCATGTGGAATGCAAATTTGACTAACAGGAGGCTCAGTGGTCGGGGTGAGACTGAAGATGACAGTGTAATTCAGAGGCTAGGGAGAAGGGGCATAGAGTACACTGGCACAAGGTGCAGTGGCTCATACTGATGGAATGATGAAAAGACCTAGCAAAGGAGCAAACTGAGCAGTGTTAAGCAATCACCACTGCTGACTAATGTGGATCACAGGAATGTGAAAAGTCATTCAGTGGCAAATTGGATGACACAATTTGTTCTATATAACTACAAAAGTATTGGGACTGAGTTGTTAGAGAGTGAGTCCAAATATGGCGGGATAAATTAGGGATAATTTATTTTGCTTTCACTGTGTTTTCTCTCTTTCTCTCAGGTCACTGTGCTCCCTTGCCCCTGGGAGTTTTGCATAGCTCGATTACAAATTGAAATGCTTTGGAAAAGTTGGCTCTGGGCTTTACTTTTCTAGTGCCTGAATTCTTTGAGAGAATCATGCTAGAGGATTAGAGCAGAGCAATGGCTGAGAGCAAAGAGTTTTAGAGGGTGGGAAGGCAGGAAAATATCCTGGTCCTAGAGCATCAGGGAACCTCTCTGGCTTCCAAGGGAGTATCAGAAACTAGGAAGGTGACAATGATGGGCCAAAGACCCTGGCTGCACTGGGCATATGATTGACAGAAACAGCTTATTTTGAGAGTGTCCCAGACTTGGAAAATGAGGTCATCCACAGTGATCCTCTTCTGAATAGCACTCAGATTCCTGTGTAGTTGCAATTAGAGTAACTATTGCCAAGCTGGTATTCTGAAAATTGTCCTTGTTAAACTATTTCAAAATTAATTTTAATCATTATTGCCTTAAAAATGTTTGTTTATGAACTACACATAATTCTGCTGTTATGATACCAAGTTATTTTTTAATTTGGATATCTCACTCTTATACCTTGAAGTCAACAGCAATGAGTGTCTGACTCCATTTCACCTTCTCTGACTCCAATATACTACAGACTGCAGTCATGGGCAGATCTGTGCTTGTATAATTCATAGAATTCTGTCACCTCAAGTTACTTGCAATATAAAAAAAAGAAAAAAAAGGTTCTTCTAAGTTAGACTTTAGATTTTCCAAATCAGCAGAATTTCTACGTGACAGAAACTGTTTCAGGTAGGTCTGCATCAGACACTTCATAAACCAAAAAAAGATGAAGACAAACTGGAAAGCATACACTGAGATAAAGTAGTCTCCCAGTAATAAAAAAATACAGTCCTTGTTTGTTTTTTAAAATATAGAATGGTCTACCCAACGTTCTCAAAGGAGAGTTGGAATTATTTGAAGTATAATGAAGCAGAGAAAAATATTTGGAGTTAGTTTACAATATCTTAGCATTCTTTCTTCAGCTGTATAGAAACATCAAAAGATTTTAATCAGCATATTGAAAATTTTATAAAAATATTATGATCTAAAGACACTATTGGGAGTATATGTAATATATATTTTTAGAGATATAATTTACGCATTATCCAATTCACCCATTTAAATATAAATTCAAAGTTTCTAGATATTCATGGAATTGTACAACCATCATCATAATCTAATATATTGTTATTGTCCCCAAAAAGAAATTATGTGTCACACAGCAGTCACCTTTCATTCTCTTCCCCTTATTTCAGCACAACTGGCCACTAACTTATGTTCAATCTCTATGGATTTTTCCACTCTGGTCATTTCAGATAAATGGAATTACACAATACATGGTCATTTGTGACAGGATTATTTCTTAGTATAATGTTTTTAATGTTCATACATATTATAGCACAAATGATTATTTCAGTTTCTTTAATGTGTAATAACTTTATATTGTATGAATATATAAACTCTAGCTTATTCATTTATCAGCTGATGGACATTTGAGTTATTTCCAATTTCTAGGCTTTATGGATAACTGATATATATTTTTTGACAATAATCTTCTTTATAATGATCAAATAGTATTTTATTTTCATTATTTATTATTAATTACAGACTCATGTCATATTAATTAACTTCATTTCCTAAATACTTATGTTAAAGGTCTGCTTATATTTATATTTCTACTAATTACATTTTTATTTAATATTTTCCATCATAAGTATTTTATTTAATTTATTAAAATTATGTATAGATTATATGATATAGATTTGTTTATATTATATTTTTATTTATATATTATATTTTATAATTGAAAATATATTCATTTTATTTTTATTTATATATTATATTTATATTATATTATAATCTGCCAAGCTAGACTAACATTAATATGTTTCTATAGTTCAATATCCACATCCTCACTTCAGTTGAATATCTGAACAATGAAATCTCTCCAATATTTTACTCTCTAAATTTCAAAGGAGAAAATTGGACTCTTTGCTTACTGCACTTTAAGGAATTATTGATGCCCTTGTCGATTTGTAGCAATAGATGCTGTTTTAAGGCACACTCTGTTAAGTAACACCACTGCTCAGAGTGTGGCAACTCATTAATACCATGACACCATAACCTGAAATAATAGTACTCACAGATCCAGAGACAGCACTGTTCCTCAAACATATGAGATGAGCAGAACACTCTCAAAATCATCTTTTAGTATTAATGTGATACCCCAATGGTTAATGTGATACCCTTATTTCTAAGAATCCAAAGCCTGTTCACAGATAAGAGAAACCGGTATTCAGTTTCAGGACACAGTACAGCACAGGGAGATGGAATGACAGATCCCCCTTAGCTCTTCTTCCCACCACTTACCCCCTTACCACAAGAATGACAGTAGAATCTTTTCTCCCTTTTTTATGGGGTGGGTGAGGGGGCTCCATCAGATATATCATTCTCAGCTATGTTACTGAGAAAATTCACCATAATCTCATTTTGTGCTTTCAACATCCTTTCATATATATCAGTTGATTCTGGAAATATATACAGAAAATCTGACCAGTAGGTGAGCAATACAGTACCAGCTTTTCAGTTTCATTTTTAAAGGAAATTATACCTACTTAAGCATATCTTCTTTTTCAAATTTCCTATTTATATGAACTCATGGCTGATAATGCTAACTAAAGTGCTAGCTAGGGCCAAGGCGAATATTAACCATGCTTTACATTTAAATCCAGACCGAAATTGCAAGTTGAAATTTATGTTTGCATGTTTAGCTGAATGAGCCATGACCTAATTTAGCTAATCAGCTCATTCGTTATTCTATTGGTTACTGGGATCCAGAAGAGCACTAGATAACAGTGCAGTGATAATCCACACCTCCCAATCTTGGAGCTAAAGCAAAGCAAAATGATCAGCAATGTGACAGTTCATGCATATGCATGACCTGGGTGAGCATGTCAGTAGTGCTGCCCTCAGAGCAGTATATTTTCCTACCCATGTTCTATGGAATGCTAACTCTCACCATTAAGCTCAAGTAAGATATACTGCACGGTGCCTTCCTGTCTTCTTCAGTAAGCCCACTGCACTGTTATTTACTAAAGGCTGGAGAATTCTGCCATAAAGCAACCTGTTTACATTTGTGTATTCCATCCAGCTTTGCTTAGAACCATTCTCACAACCTGTTGCCCTCCTTTTTTTTAATTTTTAATTTGAGTAAATACCATTAACATTCTTTAGAAATAGTATTCCATGATCATGTACTGCAGAACACAGCTTTTGACCGTCATGTCCAAAATGCAGTCATGACCAAAAGTAGAATAGGCCTTGCCGAGTTAGAAAGCTTCTTTATTGCTTTAAAATTATTATCCCTCATTTTTAAATCCTTACAGGATAAAGTTCTTTGAGCTACATTTAGTATTATTATCCCCATTGAGCAATGGTTAAAACAAAGAAAAACATGAGAAGTGACCTAGTGCATCAGAATGAGGAATAAGAAAGGTTAAAACCCTTGCTGTGTTCTGAAGGAAGCTTAAGGATATAAGACTGGGTCAGTTGGACACATTTAGGTTCACTGTGCTTCTCAGTTCAGAGAAGGCCAAAGAATGGTTAGTCCAACCCAAATGTTAATCCCAGTTGGCAATACAAGATATCCAGGAATTCTAGGACTGATTCCTGATTCTCCAAGTCCCTCAGCCAGATGCAGCAGCACTGGAGAGTAGTGACTCAAGAAGATGATGAAGAGGTTGGACAGAATCGCATGTGAGTTGGGGCGAAAGACTTCAGCTGGGTGTGTCTGACAATGAGGTGTGTGATGTGCTGAATGCACCACAAGAGAGTGGGGGGACCATGTGTGAGCAGAGAGCCAAAGGGTGCTCCAGGGACTTTGAGGAGCCAAGCTGAGTCAATTATGCACACAGATGAGGACAGGCCACAAGGAGAATGCAATTGTAAACTATAGCTCTTTTGGTAACAACAAACATATATATATAACAGACACGACACCAGCATTTATCTCACATGTAACATTTGAAAATGCTTACTATTAGCATGAAAATTACAACTCTGATCAGAAATTATCACTATCTGTACATGGTACATTTATTAAAGTTGTATTCTTCTTGGAATACCTCCCATGCTATTGTCTTCTTTGGCATGCAGTTAGAAACCTTCCTGGTTCTAATTTCCCAATGTTTTGCAGACATTTGTTCTTATGGAGCAATTTAAAATCAATAAACCTTATTGAGAAATTAATATGTGCAGACAAACATGCCAGGCAGTACAAGGGAGATATAACTATGTTGAAAGAACCTGACCCTCAAGGAGTTTATCCTCAATAAACAGCAATTTGGATATGACTTAAGCCAACTGAGGTTCTGAAATAATTGATTCTGCTTAAGAAATATTTTATGAGGTGAGTGGATTGCCTGAGCCCACGGATTTGAGACCCGCCTGGACAGTGAGACTTCATCTCTACAATAAATCAAAAAATCAGCCTGGCGTGGTAGCGCATGCCCATAATTCCAGCTACTTGGAAGGCTGAGGCTGAAGGATCGCCAGAGCCCAGCAGGTCAAGGCTGCGGTGGCCGGGAGCTGCCACTGCACTCCAGTCTGGGTGACAGAGTGAGACTCCAACTCAAAAAAAAAAAAAAAGAAATATTTTAAACTTTGTGTTCTTTTTCATAAAAACAATATATTTAACATACATAACCTATTTTAAATACACATATATAGTAAAATGACCACAGTTAAGTAAATTAACATATCATATCCATTTCCTCACTTTCTTTGCTGTCCTGAGAACACCCGAAGTCTTCTCTCATCAAATTTCCATCATATAACAAAGTGTTTGCTGTAACCATCATGCTGTACCTCTCATCTCTAGACCTATTCATCCTGTGTAACTGCAACTTTGTACTCCTTGACCAATATCTTCCCTTTTCCCCAACCCTGGTAAAGAAACAATTCTACTCTCTGTTTCTGTTGATTCAACTTTTTTAGATTCCATGTATAAGTGTGTCTGGTTTATTCACTTAGCATAATGTCCTCCAGTTTCATTCATGTCATTGCAAATAACATGTCGTCCTATTTTTAAGGCTGTATAATAGTCAATTGTAATATAAACCACAATTCCGTTATACGTTTACCTGTCTATAGAAACTTGATTGTTTCATTGTAATACTACAATGAATGTGAGAATGAAGAGTATCACTCTGAGGTGTTGATTTCATTTCCTTTGGTATTTGCCAAGATGGGGGATTGCTGGATTATATGGTAGTCTCATTTTTAATTGCTATTTGTTTTAATTTTTGGAGAATGTTTAATGCTTTTTTAATATCCCCACCAACAGTGTGTAAGAGTTATATTTTCTTCACACCCTTGCCAATACTTGTTATCTCTTATTTTTTAGTTAACAGTCATTCTAACAGTTGTGAGGTGATATGTCCCTGTGGTTTTGATTTGTGTTTCCCTAATGATTAGTGATGTTGAGCACCTTTTCATATGCATGTTGTCCATTTTTGTCTTCTTTGAAAAATGTCTATTCAGGTCCTTTCTTTAGTCAGATTTTTTAAAAAAATTTTATTTTGCTATTGAGTTGTTTGGGTTCTTTATGTATTTGGTTTTTTTTTTTTTTTTTGATTTGAAGTCTCACTCTGTCGCCCAGACTGGAGTGTCGTGGCATGTTCCTGGCCACCGCAGCCTCGACCTGCTGGGCTCCGGAGATCCTTCTGCCTCAGCCTTCCAATTAACCAGAACTACAGGCACGCGCTACCATGCCGGGGTAATTTTTTTTATTTATTGTAGAGACGAGGTCTCGCCAAGTTGCCCAGGTGGGTCTCGAACCCACGGGCCCAGGCAATCCACTCACCTCGGCCTCCCAAAGTGCTGAAATTACAAGTTGAGCCACCGAGCCCAGCCTGTATTTGGAATATTAATTCCTTATCAGATACATGGTTGGGAAATATTATCCCTCAACCTGTAGGTTGTCTTTTCATTCTGTTGCTTGTTTCTTTGGTATGTAGAAACTTTTTAGTTTGCTGCAGCCCCACTTTATTATAGCTTTTGTTGCCTCAGCTTTTGGTGCAATATTTCAAATATCATTGGCTAGATGAATGTCAAGGAGCATTTACCCTATGTTTTGTTTTGTTTTCCACATTTTTCAAATAGGTTTGTTTTTTTTTTTTTTTACTTTTTTTATTTAAAAGATGTAGGGTTTATAAGTGGTCATTGTACAGGGAGAGCTTGGGCCTCCCTTTGGTCCCCACTTTGCCTGTTTTGAGGCCAGGTACCCTTACTGCCAATCCCATTCTTACACTATTATGATAAATGTTCAGGGTTCACTTATGAGTGAAAACATGTGGTGTCTGTTCTTTGTTTCTGTGATAGATCACTGAGTGTGACAGACTCTAAATCCATTCAAATTGCTGCAAAGTCCATATGTTTGTCCTTCTTTATGACTGTGTAATATTCCATTGTGTATACATACGTACTACATGTTCTTTTCTAGTCCAGTTTCGATGGGCAACATGGTTGGTTCAATATTTTTGCTATTGTGAATAATGCTGCAATAAACATGAGTGTGCAGGTATCTTTTCTGTAGAATGATGTGAGTTCCTCTGGGTTTATTCCCAGTAGGGGGATTGCTGGGTCATATGGAAGGTCAGTGTCTACTTTTAGAAATCACCATGCTGTTTTCCAAAGAGGTTGCACTAGTTTTCATTCCAAACAGCAGTATAGAAGCATTCCTTTTTAAATGCATCCTCGTCAGCATCTCTTGTTGTTTGTTTTATTAATGATGGCCATTCTTACTGGAATTAGGTGGTATCTCAATGTGGTTATAATTTGTGTTCCTTTGAGGATTAGTGAGGCTAAACACTTTTTCATGTGTCTGTTGGCTACCATATATCTTCTTTTGAGAAGTGTCTATTTATGTCTTTTATCCACTTTTTAATGGGGTTGTTTATTTGTTTTGTTTTGTTTTTCATTTTGGCACGTTTGAGTGCCTTGTAGATCCTGGATGTAAGGCCTCTGTTAGATATACAGTTGACAGATATTTTTTCCACTCTGTGGGCTATCTCCCCACTCACTCGATTATTTCTTTTGCTTTGCAGAAGATTGTCAGTTTGATGAGGTCCCACTTGTCTATCTTATCTCTTATGACATAGGCACTTGGGGTTTTGATCAGGAATTTGTTGTCAGTTTCAATTTTCATAAGGGTGTCTACTGCATTTTCTAAATTCTTATAGTTTGAGATTTTACATTGAGGTCTCTGATCCATTTAGAGTTGATTTATGTGTATGGTGATAGATAGGGTCTTGTTTTAATCTTCTGCATGTGGTAAGCCAGTTTTCCTGGTACCATTTACTAAAAAGATTCTCCTCTCTCTGGTGGTTGTTGGTGGAGGCTTTGTCAAAGATGAGTTGGTTGAGAAATTGAGACTTTGCTTTCAGAATCTCTATCCTGCTCCATTGATCCATATGCCTATTCATGTACCAATACCAGGCTATTTTGATTATTGTAGGCTTACAGTAAAGTTTAAAGTCTGGAAGTGTGATACTTCCTGCTCTGTTTCTTTTGCTAAGGATTGTTTTAACTATTCATGGTTGTTTATATTTCCATATGAATTTCTATAATGTCCTTTCCAGTCTGAGTAGAATGATGTTGGCAATTTAATGGGTATTGCGTTGAATCTGTAGATTACTTTGGGTAGGATGGACTTCTTAACAATGTTGATTTTTCCTATCCATATTCATGGAATATTTTTCCATTTGTTTGTATCTGCTTGGTTTTCTTTGAGCAGTGTTTTAAAGATTTCATTGTAAAGATTTTGTACTTCTCTGGTCAGGAAGATGCTAAGGTATTTCATTTCTTGTGTGGCTGCTGTGAATGGGATTGTACTTTTTATTTGGTTCTCTGCCTGTTTGTTGTTGGTGTATAAGAATGCAACTGTGTTTTGCACATTTATTTTGTACCCTGAGTGTTCGACAGTCTTTTATTAGTGCAAACAAGTTTTTCGCAGATCTTCTTGGATTTTTGAGGTATAGGATAATATCATCAGCAAAGAAGTATAACTTAACTCCATCTTTTCCTATTTGGATACACTTGCTTTTCTTCTCTTGTCTAATTGCTCTAGCTAGGACTTCCATCACAATGTTGAACAAGAGAGGTGAGAGTGGGCAGCCTGATCTTGTTCCGGTTTTTAGAGGAAATGCTTCTGGTTTCTGTGCATTTAGCAATATGCTGGCCGTGGGTTTATCCTAGATGTCGCTTACTATTTTGAGCTATATTCCTTCTATGGCTGGGTGTTTGAAAGGTTTTTATCAGGAAGGGATGATGGATTTCATCAAAAGCTTTTTCCACATATAATGATATAACCATGTGATTCTTGTTTTTACATCTGTTGATATATTTAATTAATTTATGGTTTGTGGATATGGAACCAGTCCTGCATCCTGGAGATGAAGCCTACTTGGTGATGGTGAATGATTTTTGAGATATGTTATTGGATCTAATTTGGCCAGAACCTTGTTGAGAATTTTTGCATCTATGTTCATTAGGGTTATTGACCTACAGTTCTCTTTTTTTGTTGGATATTTACCTGGTTTGGGTATCAGTGTGATGTTAGCTTTGTAAAAAGATTTAGGGAGAATTACAACTTTCTCAATTGGCTACAGTACTTTCAGTAGGATTGGCATCAGTTTCTCCTTATACATTTTGTAGAATTCTGCAGGAAAGCCGTCTGGTCCAGGGGTTTTTGTTTTTGTTTTTGTTTTTTTTGGTAGGTAGTTTTCTTATGATGGAGTTAATTTCCTGGGTTGTTATTAGTCTATTTAGTGTCTCAGTGTCTCCTTGTTTCAACCTTGAGAGGTTTATGATGTCACAAAGTCCTCCATTTCATTTAGGGTATCAAGTCAGTTTCCATATATTTGTGCAGAGTAATCACTGATAATCTTTTGAATTTCTTTGGGACCAGTTGTGATTTGATCTTTTGCCTATCTGATTGTGTTTATTTGGGTTTTATCTCTCTTTTTCTTGGTTATTCTGCCTAGGGGTCCATTAGTCTTATTTATTCTTTCAAAGAACCAGAAGATTACAGGAAGAGGAGGTTGGGTCAACCCCAAATTCACCATGTTGTCGACTTGGGGGTTATTCCTGGTCCTTTTCTTGCCATACCCTTTGTTCTGTGGCTGAATCAGGGTAGGAGGTGGGGCGCCTAAGACCCTGTCTTCATCCTGCCCTTCAGGTATTTGTGCTTTCAGGATATATCTTATGGGTTATGATCAATCCCTGAGTAGTTAATCCACCGGTCACAGATGAGGGATGGGGATCGTTGCTCTGTGGTGAGAAAGCTAGAGCATTTTCCTGCTATGTTTTCAAGATGGTGGCAGGGTGCCTCTTTTGTTTTCTCCAGTGGGGCTTTGCCTGTGGGCTCCCTCACTGTGCTCCCTCACAGCCCTTGCTGCCAGAGTCTGGTCAGATATTACAGTCGTGAGGCAGAGCCTGGAGCAAGTAGTCTTTCCCAGCAGCATCTTCCTGGAAAGGGCTTTGTAGATTTGACAAAAATGGTGCTAAGCTTCTGCACCCTGGGAAGTACTAGGTACCAAGCAGAGCAGCTGTGACACCAGCCGCTTAACCAGTAGATACCTGGCGAGTTGATCCCGAGTTCCTAATCAGTCACTCACACGCCCACTTTCCGACCTGTACACAACATTTTCCATATCCTCGCTCACTCACATTGGGATTTTCACAGTCCAGCTGGCTCCACAGCCATCCTCCCGACTATCCCTCATGTGAGATTTCTTCATTTTTGAGGTAAGCCAAGCAAAAAGGTCATTAGCTGACAGAACAAGGATGTGTCTTCTTCGGTTTCTTGGGTAAACCCCATGCCTACCCTATGTTTTCTTACTGGAGTTTTATGATTTTCGGCCTTTTGTGTAGGTCTTCAACTTTTGAGTTGATTTTTTTTTGTATATATGGTTTAAAATAAGGGCCCAATTTCATTCTTTTGCCCATGAATATCCAGTTCTCTCCAATAAGATTTATTGGAGAAACTATCCTTATTTTTTATCCATTATTTATTCATTTGACAAAAATAGGTTGGCTCTATATGCTTGTGTTTATTTCTGGATTCTTTGTTCTTTTTAATTGGTGTATGTGTTTGTTTTTATGCCAGTAGAGCATTCTTTGGATTACTATAGCTTTGATAAAGATTTTGTTGAATCATTGTATAGCTTTGAGTGGAATGGATGCTTAACAATATTAATTCTTCAAATCCACACACACAGGATTTCTTTCTCTTTATTTGTGACTTCTTCAATTTCTTTATTTTTTTAATGTTTTTTATTTTAAAATTGTGGGGTACAATTCAGGGTTAGGCATAAAAATATTCATTGTGCAGGTCCCCTTGTTGATGAGGCATGCCTGTCTTTCCCCAGGCAGTTTCCCACTACTGCCAATCTTACCTCCTCACCCACCTCCCATGCCCCTGCAGTTTCCTGCTACTGTCATTCCTTTTCTTATGGTATTATGATACTTGTTCACAGTCCATTTATGAGTGAAAACATGTGATATTCAGTTCTTTGTTTCTGTGAAAAATCACTCAGTATTATACTCTCTAAGTCCATCCAGGTTGCTGTGAAGTTCATGATTTTGTTCTTCTTGATGGCTGCATAATACCCCATTGTGTATATGTACCTTTTTTTTTATCCAGTTCTCTTTGATGGGCAGCATGGTTGGTTTCAAGTTCTTGCTATTGTGAACAATGCTGCGATAAACAAACACGTGCAGGTATCTTTTTTGTAGAGTAATTTGAGTTCTTCTGGGTATATTCCCAGTAGAGGAATTGCAGGGTCATATGGAAGGTTGATTTTTAGAACTTTTAGGAATTGCCACACTGTTTTTCACAGAGGCTATACTAGTTTACACTTCCACCAACAGTGTAGAAGTGTTTCCATTTTGGCACATCCTCTCCAACATCTGTTATTTTTTGAGTTATTGATGATGGCCATCCTGACTGGAGTTAGGTGATATCTCAGTATAGTTTTAACTTGCATTTCTTTGATGACAAGTGAGGCTGAACATTTTTTCATGTATCTGTTGGCTGCTCATATGTCTTCTTTTGAGAACTTTCTATTCATATCTTTTGCCAACTTTGTAATGGGACCGTTTGTTGTTTTTCCTTTTCAGCGCATTTGAGTTCTTTATAAATCCTAGATGTTAGGTCTTTGTGAGACATAGAGTTGGCAAATATTTTTTTTTCCCAGTCTGTAGGCTGTCTCCTTGCTCTCTTGATGGTTTCTTTGGCTTTGCAGAAGCTTGTCAGTTTGAGAAGGTCCCACTTGTCTATCTTATCTCTTATGGCATGGGCACTTGGGGTTTTGATCAGGAATTTGTTGCCAGTTCCAATTTTCTTAAGAGTGTCTCCTAAGCCAGGCTCGGTGGTTCAGCCTGTAATCCTGCACCTTTGGGAGGCTGAGGTGTGTGGATTGACTGAGCCTGCGGGTTCGAAACCTGCCTGGGCAGGCGAGACCTCATCTCTACAATAAATCAAAAAATCA